>NW_026869084.1:279792-405014 GCF_020745735.1 Hemiscyllium ocellatum | reverse complement strand
AAATGCGAAGAGTCTTGGGAATCCTAGTCCGGCTTCTCTCACGTAAACTTGCAAGTTGAGTCAGTAGTTAAGAGGTAAATACAATGAAGGGATTTATTTCGAGAGGAATTGAAGTTAAAAGCGGGGGTACTTACAAGGTACTAAAACGCTCTGGTCAGGCCACATTTAGATTTGGGTCCTATATCCCAGCAGATGTGTACTGTTCCTGGAGTGTGTCAGAGGAGATTCACTGGATTGGTCCCCAGGAATGAATAGCTTAACATACAATGAAACTTTTGAGGGCCTGGTTCGATACTCGAATGACCTGGACTGAGTGGATTTTTGGAAAATGTGTCCATTCGTAGGTAAGACTAGGATCTGAGGCACAGCCAAGACCTTTTAGAACAGAGATAACGAATAACGTCTTCAGACAGCAGCATTGTGAGTCTATGGAATTTCAGTGCCTCAGAAGGCTGTGAGGCCAAGTCACTCAGTTATATTAAGACTGCGTAGGATAGGTTTTCGACTGAAAAGAGGATCAAGGTTACGGGGAGAATGGGTTTGAGAAATTTATCAGCTTTGACTGATGTTTGTGCAGACTGGATTGAGCTGAATGGTTTAATACGCAAAGAGAATTACTTACTAGAACACAAACTATAGCGAGGATGGATAGTAACCACCTTGAGTAATCCAAAGGATATCTTCGATCCGTGATGTTAATGATATCCAAGGCTGAGAAAGGTAGTAAAAAACCCTTGGATAAACTCCTGTTCATTGATGGAACATTCCAGTCAAATGTTCTCAGATTCTGATCCATTGTCTTCTGACCCCCCAGTAGAGAGATTGTGCTGATTCCTATTAACTTTAACTTCGTCAACATTTCTTGATACCAGCTGGAGAAACTCCGGCCTTGATATAAGGATCGGTCACTCTTACATGAGCTGCTGTGTTCACTTCTTTTGAACATACAAATAGGTTATTGTGTATGTTTGGGGAGTGTAACCTTCTCACAGAGAATAGTGAATGTCAGAAATTATCTGGTCAAGAGAGTTCAGGGAGCAATATCACTGAAAGTATTTACGGATGAGGTAGGTGGGTTTTTGACCTGCCATAGAATTTAGGGATGTGAAGAATCGGAAAATAAAGCATAGTTGATAACAACAGTGGCTCATCCATAATCTTATACAATGGCACCGCAGGCCTGACCATCCGAATTACCATCTGATCCTGATCCGTATGTTCTCATATTCTGTAATTAGAAAGTTAATGGTTGCAATTTTCCTGAGCATTCCGTTATTGGACATTGCAGTCAGAGAGAGCAAAGCATTTTATGAGTCATCTCTGAGTGAGGTACGGGGACTGTATTCACTGTGAATCTGGGTCTGCACCATGACAACCAAGCGAAGCACAAGTTGCAGAGAGGAGACACTCTTTCAATAGATCAGAGGCGTCTTTTGAGTCCAGCCTGGGTTTTGAATAAACATTTTTCAACCCACGCCAAACTGTGTGTGACAAATGTGAGGGACAGAAGAAGATCCCGTCTTACAGTGGATTAGGTATTTCGAGCGAGTGGCCTGCATCTACAACTGTGCAGGAGCTATGAGGGGCTGAATGGAATATAGGAACATCGGACTGAGGAGTGGGAGTGGGCCATTAGGCACTTTGTCTTTGCTCTGTCTCGCACTAAGATCGTAGCTGATCTAATTGTGGTCTCAGCAGTACTTCTTCTGTACGCGCACGATTTTCCTACATTCACTTGTCTCTCAAATATTTAACAGAAACAACTTTGAATAAATGTAAACATCCAGGCACCACAAACTTCTGGGGAAGGGTACTCCCACTTGAACAGCCCATTTAGAATATGTCATTCGTGCTCCAATCAATGTAGCAGGGTCAGTATTACCTTTTGTAGTCAGACTGCTCCACTGTTTACAACAAATTTCAAAGTTTGTGATATGGCTAATGATATAAATGTCAGCCTGGCTCATCCTCTAGAAAAATGTCAAACACACACACACGCACACACACACACACACACACACACACACACACACACACAAACAAACACTCACATCTCAAGACAAAATAGAAAAATGAAAGTTTTCCAGAGTGTCACAATAGTTGAACTCATAACAAATGGATAGATGATAGACAGTCCCAAATGTTATTCTGTCCTCTGAAGTTATTAGATTAGATTCACTACAGTGTAGAAACAGGCCCTTCGGCCCAACAAGTCCACACCGACCCTCCGGAAAGTAACCCAACCAGTCCCATTTCCCTCTGGCTAATGCACCTATCACTATGGGCAATTTAGCCTGGCTAATTCACCTGACCTGCACTTTTTTGGACCTGTGGGAGGAAATCCGAGAACTTGGAGGAAACCAACGCAGACACCAGTAGAATATGCAAACTCCACACAGGCAGTCGCCCGAGGCTGGAATCAAACCTGGTACCCTGGTGCAGTGAGGCAGCAGTGCTAACCACTGACCCACTGTGCCGCCCATTCTGCTCAGGCATGCTACTTGTGATGTGATTTCTCCCCAGAATAGTTGGAGTTAGCTGAATTCCCTTTGTTTCAGATGGTAGGGAGATTCCAATGAATCTTTCATCAGAAATTCTCCACGACACATCAGGTAGCAGTGAGTCAGGGATTTACTGTTGTCAGGTGGAACAAAAGAAGACAGAGGGATCAATCAGTTGCTGATTCTCCGGCAGGGAACATTGTTCTCCCTCTCTGTGTTGAAACAAGCAATCATGTCAACTGAACACCAAACTGGACCGTGTGCGCTCGTTGTGGACATTCTCTGGAATGGATGAAAATGGACGATATGTAAGTGCATCATTGCTGCTGTTATACACAGTGCCTTTCGTTAGCAAAAAAAGAAAATTCCTGCTTTATAATTTGATGATATGTAGGTATGCACATGCTTAATTTTTGAAAATCGTTTGATGTCTTCAAAATATCTGTGCGAAAATCAATACATTTTATTCTTAACAATTATTCCATATTTTTAGTGTCCCTGAGAAGAGAACACATGTATCCAGCTGATTTTTCTCAATATTGTGTATGCTTCAAAAAGATTTCTCACCTAAGACCAAAACTGATAATGTTTCAGAACAAAAGGCCTTCACTCCAGGAAAATTTTAACAAAACATTGTTGATAAGCTTCTAAAACAATTATCTTGTTTTTAGGTTAAGGGATAAAAACTGCATATAAAATGTCATATGTGGTCTCAGCAATGCCCATACAGATGTAGACTCGAAAAATGTGATTCTGGAAAATAACAACAGGTCAGGCAGCACCCAATGAACAGGAGAGTCGATGTTTATGGCACATTCCTGATGAAGGACTTATACCCGTGACGCCAATTCTCCCGCTCCTCGGATGCTGTCTGATTGGCTGTACTTATCCAGCCTCACACTGTTCGACTCTGATCTCCAGCATCTGCACTTCTGACTTTTACCGGTACAGATGTAGTAAAACATTCCTGATTAAATCTAGTACCCTTTGACAGAAACACAATCATTCCACTTAGCTTCAAATCACTTACTGCAAGTGCAGACTAACTGCATATGATTCATGTACTAGGATCATGAATACCGTATGTATCGCAGAGTTCCCTATTCTCTCTACACTTAAATTGTTTACCATTGTTTTATCCTTCCATCCAAAATTGACAACTCACATTATGCTATATCTGCTGAAGGTTTACTCACTAATTTCCCTTTGCCTTTATCACATTGATGACACACGACTTCCATTTGGTAGCATACTGGATGACCAGCTTGGTGTTTAAGCTAATTGGGCATTGTTATATGCAGTGCCTTCCTCCAGATCTTTGATACAGATATTGATCGTTGATGATTCCATAGTGAACTCTGAGGCACTCCACCAGTTACAGCTTTGTAATGTGAAAATAAGCATTTACATCTTCTCTCTATTGACTGTTAGCAACCGCTTCCTGTGTAGCAGTTCAGGCAGTTTAAATGGCCTGCTGTGCAGTAAAATGTACTCAATGAGCTAAAATGATTCGTTTCATTTTTGTCTGTAACTCGTTAAAGAGGCAGAATGGTCTCCTCCAGTTTCATGGTAACGATAAAGACTGGCTGAATGAGGTGGTCCCCTATCTCTGTCCCAGCTTCGACGGGTGGATGGAGGGCACAATACATGGGGTAGTGGCAGCAGTATATCCCTGTAACAGCATCGAGGGTGGATTGAGGAAACAACACGTGGGGCAGGGGCTGCAGTTGGCTATTCGGCGACACCAGTCAGAATGCTCATGGCTGATCTGATTGTGTTTGACCATCTATCTCCTGTCTTCTCCCAATAAGTATTGACTCTCCTGTCCAGCAAAGATCAGTCGAGCTCAGTCTGGAATATCTTCAAAAACCGAGTCTTCACTGCTCCCTGAAGATGGGGACCCTGCAGATAGTACAACACGAAAGTGAAAGGGGCGACCTTATTTCAGCGTGGGACCCGTTATATTAAACTGTGTTAACCTAACATGAAATCGCCACCTCTTTTGAAACACAAGGACAGAATAATTAGGCATAGACATAAACCATTCAGCCCTCTAAACCTGTCCAATAGGACCACTGACTCTTTTCAATCAAATATGTATTAAACTCATTCTCTGCTCCTGTCGCAGGAAGAGAATAACTGATAGCATGACACCACACGAGCATTAAAAACGCAGAATTAGGCCATTCGGCCAATCGACTCTGAATGCCATTTAATACAGGCTTAGAGGTTTCTCAACATCATTCTCCTGACTACTCTCTGTAACTCTTGACATGCTTATTCATCAAAAACCTATCTATCTCTGTCTTATAAGCACTAGTATCTGTGTCTCTGTGTTTCCATATGTGTACTTGTTTGTGTTTGTTCATGTGTCTGTGTGTTTGTGTATTTATGTGCTGACATTGGTTTATCTGTGTATTAGCCTGTGCGTTTTACTTGTGCTTGTGCCTATTTGTGTGCGACTGTCTATGTCTCCGTATGCCACTACTTGTGTGCGGTTCTATCTCCGTGTAAGTACTGTGAGTGTAAATATATTAGCGTGTTCACATGTGTCTCTGAATATTTTTGTGTCTGTATCGCTCTGCAATGAGATATTTGTTGTTTTGGGAGGGAGAAAATTGTGAGAACAGACAGAGTGGTTAAAGTGCGAATTGCCCTTCACTGAACATTGTTTTTTACTCAGTTAGAGGACATGGATGTCACAGAATCTCCATACGACACGTCCCCTTCCTCTCCAGCTCATACCAGGGTCCTCCTCACATGGTGCGGGGGGGGGGGGGGGGGCGTGGAGGATGGGTCAGGTATCGGGTGCTCCACCATCTGGCTAGGTCCTTTCTCTCCTATTACAGTCCGCTTCTCCTGGAATGGGAGAACGGCGGGGTGGAGTGATGGTGGGGTGTGTGGCCCTGCTCTTAGAGCTGGTGTAGGTGGAGGGGGAGGGGGAATGGCGAGGTATCCGGAGGGAGTCAGTCCACAGTGTTGTATCCCATGCAGTGTTATTAGTGTTGGGAGTATAATGGAGGGAGAGAGAGCGTGCGGGGTGGGGGTGGCGTGGGAAAGATGCTGAATTCAATAGTGAGAGTGGTAGTGCGTGAGCCTTCTTTGGAGATAGAGTGTGAGCCTTGTTAGGGGGTAGGTGCTATAACAGGTAGTGAGTGTGAGGGAGCAGAGAGAGTACGGTAACAGTTAACCTGACAGAGTGGGGAGGATATTGATACTTGTCCTGTGATGCTGGTCATTTCTTCAGATCATGTCAGTGTCGAGGTGACCCTCCCCAAATGTCTTGCCCAAGTCTATCATTAATAACGCCACTGACCCTATCCCTGAGATTCCACAGAATCAGTTTGGGTGGATCTTACAAATTGGAAGGAGAAGCAAGCATTGTGTCTAAACCAATGCTCTCGTGCAAATTCTGTGCATTGTATACTCTGGAAATCAGAGATGCAAATACTGTGGGTGCTGCAGTATTATTGAATGATCTTAAATTGTATCTAAATTGTGTTAACTAAGTGACTGCTAATGTTGTGAAAAACAAATTCCATAAGCGTAAAACAGGTTGTTTGAAGAGTATGTTGTGACTCTAACAAGAGAGGAGGTTATTTTCGATTTGGTGTTGTGTGGTGAGAAGGACTCATTAGTAACCTTGCTCTGAGGACTAGAGACGTTAATATGTTGTATTTTACATGGCACTTGCATACAATATCGAATGTTTGAGCATGAAGTGGTAGACACGCAATGGTTGTTAGAGACATAGAACCATGGAGCCCTGCAGCTTGGATACTGGCCCTTTGGACCAAAGTCGGCCGTGCCAACCAAAATGTCCATCCTGCTCATTCCATTTCCCTGCCCTTGCCCCTTATTCTTCTAAATCTTTCCTATCCGTGTATTTGTCTAAAAGTCTTTTGAATGTTGTTAATGCACGTGCCTCAACCAAACCGCTGTCTGCTAATTCCATATGTGTACCAACCTCTGCATAAAAAAGTTGGCGCTCAGGATCCTTTTTATTCTTTCACCTCTAACCTGATGTCCTCTAGACCTTGATTCCCAAAACTAGCAAAAAGAAGGAGTGTATTCACCTTATCTATGCATCTCATGATTTTATACTTTTCTATACAATTACCTCTCAGTTTCTTACACTAAAAGGAAAATATTCTGGTCGGTCCAAACTCTCCCTACAACTCAGACCGTCGAGTACAGACAACATCCTTGTAAATTTCTTCTGTCCTCTTTCCAGTTTAATCACATCCTTCCTATGGCAAAGTGAACAAAACCGAACACAATACTCCAAGCGCATGCCTCACCAGCGTCCTGTCCAACTGCAATATACCTCGCCAGCTTCTATACTCAATGCCCTGACTGATGAAGGCCAGTGTGCCAAAAGCCTTTTTCACTGCCGTGTCTACGTGCAACTACTTTCAGAGAACCACGAGCTCCAAGGTCCTTCTGTTCCCCTACACTCCTTCGGGGTCTAACATGCATCATGAAACTCCAACCTGCATTTGACTTTCCAAAATGCATCACCCCACATATATCTATATTAATCTCTATCTGCCATTTCTCGGCACACTTCTCCAGCTGATAAAGGTCATGCAGCAATTTCTGATAATCTTTCTGACTGTTCACAGTACTGCCCATGTTATTGTCATCATCCTAATTACTAATCATGCTTTGTACATTCTCATCCAACACATTGATATAGATAAAAATCAGTAATAGGCCCAGCACCGACCCCTGAGACACTTTACTCGTCACAGGCCTCCAGTCCAATAAGCATGCTTCCAGTATTAGCCTCTGCTTTCTCCCATCAAGCCCATTGAGTGTCCAATTTGCCAGATTCCCCTGAATTCCATGCAATCGAACCTTTCAGAGCAGCCTATCATGTGGAATCATATCAAAGGCCTTTCTGAAATCTAGATAGACTACGTCTACCAACTACACCTTTTGAGGTCCCTTCCTCAAAAAAACGCGAAAGCAATATGAGCCATGATATCCTATGTACAAAGCAGTGCTGACTGCTCCTTATGAAACCGTGTCTTTTTAAATGCATGCATATGTTATCTCTCAGAACCTTCTCAAGGAAATTACATGTCACAGTTGTTAAGCTAACTGGTCTATAGTTTACAGGTTCTTCTTCGCCGCCCTACTTGAACAAGGGCACAACGTTCACAACTCTCTAGTCTTCTGGGACCTCCCCCGTGGACAGCGGTGATGGAAAAAGATCAGCCAGGGCCCCCGCAATATCTTCTCTCGCCTCTTGCTGTGTTCTTCGATACACCTGTTCAGGACCAGGAGATCTGGAGAAATCCTGCATTGTCTGTTAAATATGTCTATTTCTTTAAGGTAGAATCACCAAAGAAAAGGCAAGTGACTTTATGAAGTTTAACATAATAAATTAAAGATTATATTAATCATAGGAAGTGAGCTCAGGAGAATTTTAGACATTGTGGCAACCAGAGGATTCTGAGAAATTTGGTTGTGTGGAGATTGCATATTCTCCCCGTGTCTGCGTGGGTTTCCTCTGGGTGCTCCGGTTTCCTCCCACAGTCCAAAGAATTACAGGTTAGGTGAATTGGCCATGCTTATTTGTGCAAAGTGATCAGGGATGTGTAGATTAGGTCGCAAAATGTAGAATTAGATGGGAATTGGTCTGGGTGGTTACTCTTCGGAGCGGCAGGGTGGACTTGCTGACCCAAAAGGCCTTTTCTGCACTGTGGGCTTTTAATGATTCTGTGAAAGAAGAACACAAAGACTACATAAATCTACAATCTGTATTGCAAAGAAAACAAAATAAAAGCAGGGTCAAATGTGGAATTTTGTAATCAGGAGAGGAGAGGTTATTGAGGAGAACAGGGAAATGGCCAAGAAAATAACCAGTTCCTTTGCATCTGTCATCAAGGAGGAAGATCCATAAAATCGCTGAGTAATACCAAATGATCACATGGAACTTGTGGAACGAAAGACATAAAGTCAATTCATATCAGTAACAAGGTAGTAGTTGAAGGCTAGCATAGTAGTATTGTCGCGGGATTGAGCATTGCTAAATTGATGAGCCAGTTGTACTTCGTATCAAATATTAGAAATAAATCAGCAATAGACGCATTTGTTGTGCTGTCGATGACTGTTTTATTTTCCTGTACATTCTGCAGAGGCTGGAAGTTAGTAAATGTGTTCCAAGCACTGGAGATAAATGGAAGGGCTTCAAGTATCTGCAAAGGGAAGAAGAGATAGTGTGGAGAACTGCAGACCAATTAACTTGGCGTCTGTAGGAAAACTGATGGAACCTATTATGTAGGATCTGATACTGGATATTTAGAAATTAACAGCAACATTGGAGAGAATCAGTATACACTGACAGAGTCTTCATATTTGACAAACTTCAGAATGATTTGAAATTGTTTATTGCAAAATAGAAATGGTGTATTTCGATTTTCAGAAGGCTTTTTTATAAGAACTCATGCAGTGAATTCATAAATAAAGTAATGCGAATGGTAATTGGAGGAATATATAAAAGTGAAAAATTAAAGTCAGGTTCGCCTTCATATAAGAGAATCAGAACATTGTTGGAAGGTCATGCTGAAGCAGTTTCACAGCTTGCTAATGAAACTGTACATAGAGTATTGAGTCCAGTGTTGGTGACCCAATCTGAGAAAGAATATAATGCCCACGGAGTGTGTGCAATGGGCATTCTCCAGATTACTCCCTCAGATGGCGATATTGCCTTATGTGGAAACTCGGCCTGTGTTCTTTACAGTTTCAAAGAATGAGAGATGATCATATTGAAATTTAGAGAAGTCACTGAACACATGACAAGGTGGAACTAAACAGGATTTTTCTCTGGCTGTCTACTCTATATTTAAGGCAAATTATTGCAGGCAAAGGATAGACCATTTCAGACTGCAAATAGAAGGCCATTCTTCATTTGAAGGGGACGGACGAACACAGCGACATGGAAAGCTGCTGGCAGGAAAGATTGAGGAGAATCCCCAAATATACTACAGGTAGGTCGAGTGGAGCAGAATAACCAGGGAAAAGGTAGGATTTATTAGTAATTTGCCAAGTTGTATCCAAATCAACTTAGTGGTAGGAGACAGAAGGTCTGCTGGTAGAAATCTGTTTGCTTGACTGGAGACCAGTATCCAATCGTGTACCACAGGGATCAGTGCTGTGTCCCATTTTATTTGTGATTCGGAGATGCCAGTGTTGGACTGGCTTGGGCAAAGATAAAAATTTACAGAACACTCGATGACAATCCAACTGTTTATTTAAGCACGACATTTCGAAGAGCATAATCACGCGATGAAGAAGCAGCGCTGTGAAAGCTAGTGCGTGCGAATAAAACTGTTGGATTATAGCCTGGTGTTGTGTGATTTTTAACCTTATTATTTGTCGCATTCATAAATGATGCAGCTGTGAATTTCGGGGGGTGGCGGGGTTAGGGTGAGTGTGATAAATCAGTTTGCGTTTGACACAAAGCTTGGCTGGTTGGTTGGCAGTGAGGAGGAAGGCCTTATATTACAGGAAGATACAGATGGAATGATCAAATGGGTGGATCAATGGCCAATGGAATGTAACCCTGATAAATATGAGATGATGTACTTTGGAAGAAGGAACCAGACAGGGGAGGACTCAATGAATAGCAGCACACTAGTCAGCTCAGAGGGTGCTGGAAACATCCCTGAATGTGATTAAACAAGTTAATGCACAAGTTGACAAAGCATAGCGACCATAAACATAGCCTTTATTCATGGAGGCACAGATTACAGAAGCTATGTGGAATTTTCGTGAGGCCAAATGGAATACTATGTACAGTCCTGTGAGCCACAAAACAGGAAGTATGTGATTGCACTGGACAAGGTGCAGTAGAGATTCACCAGGATGTTCCCTTGAATGGAGTAGATCAGCTCGGGTTGTTTACTTTGAAGCAGAGAAGGCTGAGAGGGATGTGCGTCAGAAGGATAAGATTACCAGGGGCATAGACAGCATGGATAGACAGCAGCTGTTCCTTTCAGTCAAAGGGCGAAGAACAAGAAAGTACCATGTTAAAGTGAAGGGTTTGATGTTTAGTGAGGATTTGACGATTGGTTTTCACCCAGAGCCTGTTGGGGTCAGGAATGCACTTCCTGAGAGGGCTGGTAACCTCACAACCGTTAATAAACACGTGGTCGTGCCCTTGAAGTGCCATAACATACATGGCTGTGGGCCTCATTTTGGAAAGTGGAACTAATGTAGATCGTGCTGTATTTATGACAGTACAGAGCCAGTCCTTCAGTGATTGAGCAGTATAAGACATGAATTGATGAGCTTCTGAAGAATGTATTAACTAGGGTTATAAAAGTGAACTTGTCTCCATGAGCTAGAACAAAGAAAGCTGAAAGTGTCCAATACCCTGCTCCCTTCCTGATATTTCTGTGCAATCTGGGGGAAAGCTCTGTCATTGTTGTCACAAGCTCTCAAACATTAGGAAGGCAGCATCTGTCTGGTCGACAGGACTGTGTTTCCTGTTACCTTTTCCAAAACCAAGCTTGTTGTCGTGTTCTGTCTGGTTTTATCCTTGAAGAACTCAGAACAATTTGATACAATTGAGTGTCTTGCTTGGCCGCTTCAGAGACCATTGTAGAGTTTATCACATGTCTGTGTGTCTGGAGACACTTATCGGTCAGACCAGGAAGCACGGGAGATTCACTTCCTGAAACTACGTTTGGAAAGGAACAGTTGTTTACAATGGACATTAGATTCAAGGTCAATTTTACTGGCACCAGATTTTATGTCTCGATATTTTGTGAATAGTCTTTAACTTCCACCAGCTGCCAGAGCATTATTCTGGTCTGGACCAGAAATCCAGTGACATTTCCACAACAGCACCATCTCCATATGGGGACCTATCGGAAACCACACTGAGCACATTATTTCTGTGCTGCTTAACAGCTCGCTCAAAACGAACTCCAATCAATGTGATAATCGTGACGGAACTGAGGGCATGGTAAATGGTCAGGCTGTAGTCATTCTCTTGTTATGGGACTGGATATTGCTGAGGAACTTTCCACTTGGCCAGACAGATGTGAGAGTTGGAGCTGGATTGAAAGAGCTTCCCCAGCGACATGGCTTGTTGTGCAGCAAAATCTTCATTCCTATTGCAGGAATGGTGTCCGGGCCCATTGCCGTCGTCACATCTACTGTGTTCAGCCGTTTCTTCATGTCACGTGCAGCGAATCGATTTGGTTGAAGACTGGCATCTGTGATTCTGTGGGCATCATGAGGAGGGTGAGGTGGATTATCGACTCAACACTTCTGGCTCAGGATGGTGCAAATACTACCACCTTGTCTTGTACACTGATGTGCAGGGCGAGGGGTATTTGTGCAGTCCTCTCCTCCTGTAAGATGTTTAATAGTCCATCGACATTGATGACTGGATGTGGCTTGACTGCAGAGTTTCCATCATATCAGTTTGTCTTGGGATTATTTCTCCACTCTCGATCAGATGGTAGTTCTGCTGTTTGCAATGTAACCAGTCAAGTGCGGTAGCTTTAGTGGGTTATCATCAGGTTTAGATACACATGGTTCTGACTCTGGCATGTTCACCCAAACCCCGCACTGAATCTTAGATCGGCTTGATAATAATGGGACAGTGATGGATTATCCTGGGGTAAACGTCATGGATTGTGTTTGAATGCAATTCTTCTGCGACTGCTGCTGAGATCTACAGCATCACATGATAACCCAGTGGGATCTGCAATATCTGCAAATCAATTCTACTGACTTTCCCCCAGTTCACACTGAGACCCATTCACCCATCAGCCCTGCACTCAGTGACCTAACCTGGTTTCTGATGTGTGTACACATCCAGTTTCATATTTTCATTCTGCTGAGGGTCTCACCCTGATGTCACACCTCCAATTTGTTGCATTACTCAAATACATTAACATATTCATCTGAATCATTTTATTTCCAGTAATACGATCTTTCAGGTTTGAAGTGAATGTTTTTTTCCTCTGTTTCTTCTCCATGACCATGATTAAGACCTCTGTCGTGTCAGTGATGCCAGCCTTATGTCGTTTCAGAGCCAATGAACCTGTGCACTTTGCGTTTTTGTTCACTTTCCAATGTACAGCGCTCTGTGCTGGACAGGGCTTTTGAGCAGATTCGACACACATCTTTGAATAAAGTTGAAAAACACAAATTGCTGAAGAAACTAAGCAGATCCAGTGGACACTTCTTCCGAACTGAAAAGGATTGAAAACTGGGCATTTTAGTTCCTTGCCAGAGGTGCGAGTTGATAGGGAACTGAGGGTATGACAACAGATGAACAGGCTTTTAGCTGTGGCGAACGAGAACATGATATAAAATGAGTTTAAATTAAGATGAGAATGAGAATAGGGGTTCTCTCTATTGAGTGCAAGATAAAGAAAACACAACCACATAAAGCCATATGGAGGCCAGGAGGGAGAATGTTGAACATGTAGAATTACATAGATCTGGCCTGAGATACATTTTCACTGTAGAAATCATCACAGGAATCAGACAAAGGAATTCAGGTGCTTGCCGGTTTATTGGCACTAGTAAGATTTTCATGCTGCCTTAGTATTGTAACATAAAGAAGAAAGCAAATTGCAGTACGAGGTTTGGGCAGAGGGCTGTTTACCTGTCACTTTTAACATTGTTTCAAATTTACAGTGCTTAACTTGCAATGCTTGTTCTTGAAGTTAATATCAGATGGAGAGTAGGAGGTTGAGGGGTGGCATTATAGAAATTTACAAAATCAGGGGAGGCATGGTCAGGTTGAAAAGCCAAGATCTTTTCCACAGGATAGGAAAATTAAATCATTGAGCCATTGGTTGATGCTGGAAGAGGGAAAATTTAAAAGGGAGGAAGAGGGAACTTCTTTTTTTCACACAGAGGGTGATGTGTTTATGGAATGAGCTGCCAGAGGAAGACTGGCAGATGCAGGTACAGCTCCAACATTTAAAAGACATTTGGACAAACGTATAAATGCGAACCGTTTAGAGGCAAATGTGCCAAACGCAAGCTGATGGGACTAGTTTAGTTTGGAAAACCTGGCCGTCATGGACAAGTTGGACCAAAGAGTGTGTTTGTGCGCGATATGATTGTATGAATATAGAAAGTGAAGGAAAGGAAGAACAGATGCGATGTAAGCAAATTGACAAGAAATATAAAAACAAGCAGCACGAGCTTCTCCATGTGTGTGAGAAGAGTTCAAGAGGTGTGTGTGATCTTTGGTAGAAAGAAAGTCAGGAAAGTATATTGAGGATATTTGGAGGGTGTGACTGGGGAACTGGATACAGGGAACATACAGATAATTTACACCAGTATTTTACATCGTTCCTCACAGGGAAAGGTGCTATAAATATTTTAATGGCACAAACAAAATGATAATAGGAGGTTGGATCTTGAGCTGTCTCTAACAGAAGGAACAAGGCATTTCTCAAACAGATAAGACCAAAGGTAAACAGGTCATCAGCAATTCATAGCTGGTTTTATAAGAAGTGGTGTCAGAGTGGCTGGTGGCACTGTGTGAAATATTCCATAACTCTCTAGATGAAAGGAGTGATCCAGTGAAACTGAAGAACCTCCAATGTGTCGCCTATCTTCATGAGACGAGTGAGTCTGAAAGCAGGAACCACTTAGCCTAACCATTATTGCTGGGAATCTGTGAGAGTCTGTTATTAAAGAAGGGACTGCAGAGCATTTAGAAAAGCTTCACACAGAGTCAGCATGGTCTTGTTAAAGGCGAACTACATTTTGCCTGTAAAATCATGCAAAGTTTTCCTGGAAATCCATGAGAATGTAACAAGTGGACTTGATAAAGGGGGACTGGTAGACATGAGGCTTTCCACAGAGTTTCCACAAGATATCACTAAATAAAGGTTCTTACGCAAGACAGAAGCTCATAGTATGGTGGATAATGCATTATCATGGGATGGCACTTGGTAAACACTTAGAAATCGGAGAGTCACGCCTCATTGAACTTGGTGAAAAAAATGTATCGACTGGAGTACCACAAATATCAGTCCGATGGCAAGAGCTGCACTCAGCTCCTAACGGCGGGAGCTGAATGCAACATACATTTGAATTTGAGGATGACACTGACAACCATAAGGCAGGCTGTTATTAAATGGAGAGAACTCCCAAAAAAGGAGCAGTACAACGGAGTGGTGTGTTTCTGTGTATGAAACCTAACGTCAGCATGTTGATGCGGAAATGTTGGTTCATTAGTCTGGTTCCTGGGATGAAAGGATTGAACTATTGAATACATAAAAATGCTGAGACAATTATTCATTGTGGTTTAAATGAATAAGGGTGTCATTACTGAAACAGACAAGATACAGAGGGGGCTTGGCAAGGTCAGTGTTGAGAATGTGATTCTGCACCAGGGCAGAGTCTCGAAGTCAGGGATGTAGATAAAGAGTAAGGAATATCGATTTCAAACTGAGATGTAAAGAAATGTTTTCTTTCAGAAGGTAGTGAATGGCTGGAATTTCCTAACCCCGAGAGTTGTGGAGGTTGGGTCACTGATTGTATTTACAGATGGGGATTGGTTTGTGACATTTCAGTGAGTTGAGGGATGTAAGGGGTGAGCAGGAAAGTGGAGTTGAGCAGTGGAGTAGATCCGCCATGTTCTTCTTGAATGACAGCGCAGGTTCCTATTTCTTACATTCTTATTTATGTTTTTGGAAAAATAATTGATTATTTTCCTGGAAGTCATGATGTAAAATGTTGCATTCACAGACAGCAGAGGATTTGTCTGAGTTGACCTTGGGTGGGGCATGGGGGCTGTATTCAATGTGAATCTGGGCCTGTAACATGACCTACATTAGGAGCAGAAGTAACTGAGAGAAGAAGCCTGAAAAGAGGGATTGGGGGAAGGGGGTCACTGCCTGACCCAGCCTGGATTTTCCAATACATTTGCCAAACTACACCAAACCATCGAAGTGGCCTCAATCTGCTCCTGCACAGCAGGACCGAAGGGCTGAATGGAACATCAGAACATAGGGCTGACAGACACAACTGGACCATTTGGTACTTTGACACTATTCCACCAGTCAATAAGGTCATGGTTCATCTCATTGTGTTCCCAGCTGCACTTTTCTCTGAATTCACAATGATCCCTGATTCACCTGTCTATGGAAAATCAGACAAAGTCAGCCTCGATATAATATGAAGATTCAGCCGTCCCAATCTTCTGGGTGAGAGAATTCCCACTTGAGAGAATTCCCACTTCGTGAATTTCTCCTCCTTCCAGTTCTGGCTGAGGTTGGAGGCTGTCACTGTTTCCTTTTCTAGTCCCACTCCTCCACTGCTCACCACAAATTTTGAATGTAACCAGGTTGGCGATATGATCGATGATCAAGGTCTAAGACTGGGTCAGGTTCAGTTATCAGAACAAGCCAGTTGGATTTCTTCAGTCAGCTACAAGTAATTCAATTCCAACCTCAGGTGAGTTTGAACATTCTTTACATATGTGTGTGGATTCCCTCCTAATGCTCTAGTTTGCTCCCAGAGTACACAGATGTGCAGCTTAGAGTGGTTTGGCCATGCTAGATTGCCCTTTGTTGAGAGAGCGTCCCCTTCATGGTAAACTCTGTCCGTGTGGGGGAATTGAACCTGCACTGCTGGTCTCCCTCTGTATCACAAACCAGCCATCCAGCCAACTGAGTGGGAGACAGTGTAACTGTTACAGACAGAAACAGGCACAGGCAAAGGGCAAGAGAAACTTTCATAACAAGGAAAATGGTACGATTCAGATAACGGTCAACACAACAGCTGAGGATAAAACGTTCTCTGCTCAAAATTGTATTTCATAACAGAACAAGTGTTTAGAAGCATTGTTTGGCTGAATACAATAAAGTGAGACAAAGAGAAATAGCCAGAATTACTAATTGTGATTGGATATAAAATAAGTGCATATTTTTGCAGGAACACAGGAGGTTTAATGGCTGAAAGTTCCTGTATCTGAAAATGGGATTTCTTTGGAACACTACCTGGAATTCATATTAAAATGTGTGCGTGTGTGTGAGGGAGAAAGAGAGACCGCAGGTACTGCACTGAGCTGGGTGGTGAGCTCAGACCATGCTCAGGCCTTCTCTGGGAAGAGAATGGACCCCCCATACTAGCCCATCCACTAGGATCTCTGTGCCCCTGTTGAAAAATCGTGGTGTTAGTTTCTCTTATCTGTCATGCTCGGGGTCACCTGTGCAGGGTGGCTCCAAACTGAGGAAGTACAACAGTGTGCCCATTGGCCTTTGAAAGATGGCACAAGTGTCAGTGATCATAGAATAGCCAGGGGCATCAGTGCGATGGTGAGTCTCTCCATCCATGTTGGGTTGGGGAATCGGAGTGGCATTGAATGCGAGGAACACTATGAGATTGAATGGGTAGTTAATGTGGTGAATTTGATAAGATAGCACCATGAAACTAGTTCAGTATGGTACAGACAATCCCGCTGTCACACTCAATAAAAATGTCACTGAGACAAACTATTGTTAGATACAGCCCAATGAAGTCTCTGCTGACACTACACCAAGTTACAAAGTCGCAGAACAAATGTTCATCTAAAACTCTCCCTCATCTTTATTGATGCCAATATCCCCTTCAACTATTATTCCTAGGAATACTGGCTCATGTCGCAGGATGCTGGCGAAATGTCTTCATTTCAGCATTCTGAAACCTGTGATCTTACATGAAATTGTCTCTCAATGTCCCTTTCGCTTTTTTCCCCAAAGTCCTTTTGATAGTTGGTAGTTAAACTAATATCCCCGCCATCTCTCTCTGGCAGGAACGAAGGAATACTGACTAGGCAATAAGGACTCTGTATCAGAGTGATCATGTAATTAGACGGGTAATTCACAGGCACGGGCTGTGACTCCAAGGCAGTGTTTAAAATCCTACCACAGCCGATGACAGAGCTTAAATTCGAATGAAAAAATTGGCATGAAACCTAATTTCACTCATGGAAACCAGAAACCGTTAAGATTTATTTTTATTATTTCCCTGATAGTCTTTGCTAAGAAACTTAACATTATTACCCAGTGTGAACTCAGTGGGACTTCTGACCCACAACAACCCTGTGGGTTCCATTTTGTCTTGACAAATGGCCGCGTTGTCAAGGACAATTAGTGATGGACAACAAATGCTGCCCTTGCCCGTGATACTGGCACCCCGAGAAACAACAGCATGAAAGGTGAAATAAACCAAGGGACGGTGGGTGCTAGAGATCGAAAATAAAATTCTCCAGCGTCTGAAAGTGTTGGAGAATGTCAGCAGGTATGGCAGCCTCTGTCAGGAGAAATGCAGATAACGGTTTGAGTCCAGTGACCCTGTTTCACAACTGAAAGCAAACTGGGCAATAATATTACATATTCTGGTATCATGGATGGTTAGGTTGGAGAGAGAGGTGGGGGCCAGGTTTAAATCGAATGGGTGGAGAAATGGGCAGAAAAAGAGAGGAAAAGAAATAAAAAGTGAGCAAAGGGATTGCTGATGATGAACTGAAAGGAAAACAAAATGGCAAGTTATTCTCACATTTCCCCGTTTTCCCATATTCCTGAATATTGCATCCATTTAGATTTGTCCCTGTTTAAAGTGAGATAGGTTCGCTCTACCTCTCTTCTCTGAGTGTGATGATCAAATTCATTAGCAATACTAGTGCTGCACTTATAGTTGCTGAGATGTAGAGAAAGGTAATGTTACATGTCAACTAATTCTTTGGAGAGAGAAATTGTTAATGTGGAAGTGTGCAGAGATGTAATGGCTTTGTCAGCCAGGAAGAGAAACTCAGGAGTGGAAATAGTTTCCAACACTGAGCGCGTGCACATTCCGTGTGGGGAATTGACTTGTTCTTGTCATTGGAAAATCAATGGAGTTTCTGTGGATGCTTATCTCGGGTTTGTATTGTCAGCTGCTGGGTCTGGTGACCCCACTGTGTACACTGTATTTACAGAGTGTCTGGGTCCATGGTAAACAAATGGAGATGAGGCTCCACAGAATGGAAGCTCTATCAATCGGGTGGTGCAGGACAGTGCATTATCTTTCCTGGGATTTCCCGGGACATTTGTTTAAGTTGGACCAGGAGTCAGGTATGAAACCAATTTGTTTCAAAATTGAGGTGGTCACTGAGCTGTGTCCCCTCCTTCAGTATACTGTGTAGCCTCACACCAGTTACAGGACTGTGCAGATGTTCTTCACGAATTCAACTGGATTAATTCCTAAAATTTCCAGGCAGGAGTGAGTAACATATCCATCATCACTGGAGTGCAGTCCTCCGAGATATTCACTGGCTGACAGAACCAATCTGTCCTCTGAGAGCAACATATTGTGTCCATCTTCCTGAGGAAGATACAGAAAGAAACTTCCAGAAATACAGGGGAACAGAGTGAGTGGTGAAAATGGCGAACAGCAGAAAATTAGAGTTAATAAAAGGTATGTCTTTCAAAACCTCACTGAATTTAAGGTTGGTATTATGCTGCATCTGATGGGCTACATCCCAGAGTATTGAGGAGGTGGCAGTAGAGCTAGTGAAAGAATTACTGATTATTCTTCAAAGCTGGTTAGATTCTGGAAAGGATCCTCCAGACTGGAAAGCAGCGATTGTAAACTTAAATATTTAAAACAGGACGGAGAGAGCAAACAACAACCTAAACAGTGGTTAGCTTGATGTAAGCTGGAAGAAAAACTTTGGAACCTTTTGTAAGGAATGTGACAACTAGACACTTGGAAAATAATGTCATGATTCCGAAGAGTCAATCTAGATTCAGGAAGGGGAAATGATCTTGATCTTTGATAAACCTGCTGGATATTGTGGAGGTTGTCCGTTGTGACATCGACAATTGAGAACCAGTGGAAATGAAGTATTTGAATTTTCAAAAGACGGTTGACATGGTTGAATAGAGGTGAGTAGAGAATGTTAAAGTTCATGGGTAGGTAGAGATGGAATACACCAAATGTAGTAAAAGTTGGATAATCGAGAAAGTGGAGAGAGTAGTATAATTATCTGCAGTGAAGGCTTTGGGGTGTCAGAAGGATCAGTGTTTGGCCAGTAGCTCTTTGCAAGATATTTCAGATATGAACAAGAAATATCATCATTCACGTTTATGTTCATTAAGTAGTGAGATTTTGGGAAATGCTGTTGTTGAAACAGATCCGGATGTGCTTGGTCATAAGTCACAAATAGATTTTTTACACAGCAGGAAGTAAATGATATGTGGCTGGTCATGCAAAATGATTAAAGTACCAAAGTAAATGTATCTTTCCCAATGATAGTTATTTGTTGAGAGACTGTTAGATGTATTGTGTACAGGTTTAATCAGCAAAGGGGTTTCACCAGACTAAACCCTGGCATGATGTTACCATGAGGAGAATGTGAAGAAACTTGTGCTTAATAAAGAGTGTTAAGGTTTTTGTGAGTTCATATTTTAAAAAAGTGCTAAAGCACATTGAATGTTGAAGATACAAAATTGCCTTATTAGACCAATTAAAGGAATGCCCAGGCAAATTCACATTTTCTATGTATTGGAGTCCAAATATATCCACTGTAAACATATTGGCTAGTGCCTGTTCTAGTCGAGGAGAGATCGGAACGGTAACAGCATGTAGATTGTGGTTTTTGAGGGTGGTGGTGGTGCGAGGTTCAGCCGGTTACAGTATTGCAAATGGACAACGCAGCAGAATCATCTAGCCTGCGATAAGAAAACATGCAGCATTCTCCCTCACTACTAACTTCGCGAGAGCAATGGGTGATGGGAAACATGATCAATAGCCAACGTGCCAACATTCAATCCAGTCCAGTAGTTTTTGTGAACTGAAGGAACCTTACTGAAAGGGGTTAAATAGAGCTGTTTGTTCAGTGACTGTGAGTGATGCAAGTCTCCATGGATCCTAGCTATGCCACTGGATGCTTTCCATCTCCTATTCGTAAGGGGTCTCTTGCAATGGTTTATGCCATTAGAGCAGCAGATGCATTAACTCCAGCGCTCAAAGGGATCAGCAGCTGCAGAGACAGAAGAAGGAGATTTAAACATCTGAGAATAGTGTGGAATGATCCATTCATGGATCAGAATCTGAGAACATGCGACTGGAATGCTGCAACAATGGACAGGGGTTTATCCTTGGGTCTATTCTATTTTTCCTGGTCTTGGGCAACATTAACAACTCGGATATGGGGTGCACTGCTGATTATCCAGACGGGTTACTATCCTATCCTCGCTATTGTTGGTGTTCCTGGTAAGTTTCTTCATCTCTATCCATTTATTAATCTCTTCAACCATGGCGAACTTCTTTGCTATTTCTGTTATCTATATTTGACAAAGACAGAAACTATTGTCTTCAGTTTCAAATGCAAATTCCATTGATTACCCACAAATGTCAGAACCGCCCACACCCCCGCGCTCACAAACATCTGAGAACGAGACTGTTCACAATACCGAATTTAAATAAATAAAATTCATTTGTGTCTCAGTATTCTGTCCAACACAAAACCTATCCACTTCCAGCTCGATTATATGCCCAGCCACCATCTTGGCTTCAATGCTGACGCTTAATAAACCAATCTATGCTTTGGTAAAATTCAGACATTATGATTCCACCTCCCCTTTAAGCACTCTTTCCCTTGCAAATATTTCGATCGCAACTTTGTTCTTGTCTATCAAATAACTTAATGACAGAAACACTCTCTCAGCGCAGTAATGTTGGAAGAAATGTAATTCAGATGCACAGGCTATTACACAGAAAGATGCTATTCCACATCCTACCACAGACGATGTCAGAAAGTAAATACAAAAGACAGGAATTGGAAATAACAACCATAACATTTCCAGCATTTTGTTCATACGTTTATCTATTTCACTGATGTCCTTTGGTAAATAGAACTTGCGTTATTAGCTGGTCTGGATTAAGATTTATGTGAGTCCCATAGCAATGTGCTTGGTTCTGTACTGCCTGAAAGAATGACCTCGCAGTAAATGACATTTGGTTAGGTCAAAAAATGCTGCCCCTGTCAGTGATGCAGACATTCCAAACAATAACAAAATTAAAGGTTAAATAAAGGAAAGAATGATGCAACAGATCAGAAACAATAAAGAACGAGAAAGTGCCAGACAAACTGAGCAGATTCGGCAGCCCCCTGGGGTCGAGAGAAAAATAGAATTGGCAATTCGATTCTAATGATCATACATCAGAACTGAACACAGTTGGGAAATAGCGTGATCGATGTTGGTGACACCGACTTCTGTTATGAAAGGGAGAAGGACTGAGTTGAATAGATGGAGAAAGAGAGAGATAGTGAGAAAGAAGCAAAGAGATTGTTGATGATCAGCTGGGATGGAAATAAAAAATGAAATTAAACCTTACTTACGTTTCTCCTGTTCCCATATTACTGATAATCATGACCATGTAAGGTATATGTCAAAGTCCCTGAATAAAGTTATTTATGTCTGTTTTTCTCTCTTCCCTGAGTGGGATTATCTTCCTTTATTCATTCATGGGATGCTGGGCCAGTATTTAATTTCCTTCCCTCACTGTCCTTGAGATGGTTTTGGCCATCTGCCTTCCTGACCCACTGCAGTCCGTGGGCTGTAAGTAGTCAGTGCTGAGGTCCATGCGGTTTCATTTCTTTGAGGCTTTGAAGTGAGTGATATAACTGAGTGGCTGGCTTGGCCATTTCAAACTGCAACTGAGAGTTAACCACATTGCTGTGGGTCTGGAGTTACATGTAAGCCCGACCAGCTGAAGAAGGTAGATTTCCTTTCCTGAAGGGTATGAGGGTACCAGGTAGGACAATCGACAATGGTTTAATTGCTTCATTTGATTCTTAATTCCTGATATTTTATTGAATTCAATTTCCAACATTTGCCATTGTGGGATTCGGATCCGGTGTCTGGGTCATTACCTAATTCCCTGGATTCATACTCAGAGATAATACAGCTGGATCATCGCCCCCTCAGTATCTCCAATCAACTCCAATGGCAATAGTGATGTTGTTGTTGGTGTGACTTTGCTTCATAAGCCAAATAAATGATTGGCAAAAAGTGCAATCCTTCTCATTTTGTATTTATGAGAAGGCGAGATGATGGGAAGTGCTCTTGATGAAAAGGAGCTGGATGTCCTTGATCATGAGGCACTATCAGAATCCCTACAGAGCAGTCGGGTACTGGCAGGTGGGATTAGATTGGATTGGGATATCTGTCCGGCATGGACGGGTCGGTCTGAAGGATCTGTTTCCATGTTGTGCATCTCTATGACTCTATGACTCAGCAAGTAATCAGCACAATAATGAGTAGTATCGTTCATTACAAAATGATTAAAGTATAAGAGTGAAGACACCGTCCTGCAGTTGTGGAGTGTACTTGAGACATTATTTTCTTTCATTTATAATCAATGATCTCCTTGCTACAGAGAGATGGTGTAATGGAGTTTCATCAGACAATTCCCTGCAGTGATGGTACCATGAGGGGAGTGTGAAGGAAATGAGTGTTTAATCTGTAACGCTACAAAAAGAATAAAAACGTGATTGCATTAATACTGGAGTGTTATCAATCGACACTCATTATTTTCAAAACAAAACACGTATAGCATTAGATATACCATGTTTTCCATGATATGTGTCTTCACATTTGTACAAATATAATATCAGAAAAGGTTTAGAAGGATATGGACCAAGTGCAGGGAAATGGGGTTAACATGGATGGACATTTTGATCAGCATGAACCATTTTGTGCTAATGGCCTGTCTCCGTGCTATAGGATTCTACGACTCTATGATAATTTACAGAGCTCTATGGAGCCCCCATGTTGGTTGAGAGAGAGAGAGCTCCAGGTTCTGAATGAACTCTCACCGTCTGGATGTACAGTTGGTGTGTGACCTTACATTGAACGTCATGTTGTTCACAAATCTGTCATCAGCCACATTCTGACAGTATTAGCTATTCTCACCAGCTTCTGACCTCCACACAGAACACTAGCCTATCTTCTCTGTCACAAACCAATCCTTCTTTTTTGCTAAAAGCTGTTCATTGGCTCAAGTAGACTCTGCCCTTGATGTTTTTCAGAGCATCAATAAAACGGGGCCAGGCTATGATCAGTCTGGTTTGGTACAGACATGAAAGGGATTTTCAGAGGCCTTTTATTTATATGTAAACAGATGAAACTACTGGCCAAAGTAGTTCAGCTTTCGAAGTGACTTGCATAATGAACGGGGAGTTGTCAGCTCTTTTAGCTGAGCTAGCTGAGTTGATCTGAGCTGAGCAGTTTTCAGTTGAGTCTTGAACTGGGAATTTCAACTAGGAGCTGTGTGGAAACTCTCTCTCTCTTTTCTGCCATTTAGCTTCAACCTGGAAACATGCATTCCATTATGACGTTATTTCAAGTGAGTTTGATTATTGGGACTATTGTGTGTATTTGGAATAACATAATTAAGTCTCGCTGGATAAGTTGAATTCTGTAGGGGTTCTTTATTCTGTTCATTGTGTTTCATTGTGTAATTTTGTGAATAACGTTTTCCTCTGATTTAAAATCTAGTAGTCACCCTAGCCAAATTACTCCAGGTAATTTTCATTGGATAATTACCAAAACAAGCTGCAAAGTTATGCTGTTGGCTGCTTGATAAAAAATGTTTTGAGTACTCTAGCCTCATCCATAACAGACTGGAGGCTCATTGCTGGATTTTCAACAGCGAGTGGGAGGTGCTAGTGTCTTTAGTTCGGGTATTCGTTTGACTGGGTTGACAATGCTTCTAATAGTAATGCCTATTTCACTCGCCAAACGTTTCCTAGGTGTGCATGCAGTGACTTTGGATATTTTACGAAAAGTGAATAAGACCAATTTGCAAGAATTAACAGAGAAGCTGGAATTGGAACTGACTGCTTCTGTGAGGAAAGCAGAGGTAATTACAGCAGTAGCTTGTCAATTAAAGTTGCTGGAGAAACCATCAGAATCTAGAGAGATGGGAAGAATTCAGTTGCAAATGAAACATCTTGAGTTAACGGCGAGACGTAAGGAATGGGCAGCCAAAATGAAACATTTGACTTTCAATAAAATGCAGAAGAAGGGGGAAAAGATAGAGCAGCAGAGAGTAAAAAGAAAGAATTGCAAAAGAGAAAGCAGCAGGGGAGAGAGAAAGAGAGAGCTTTTGATAGCAAAAACTGACACTTAAAAAGGGAAGTCAGTGTTAAACACTGGAGATAACGACTGAGGGTGGGCTTAGTAAGGAAGAGAGTGCGGATGAGCAACCCCTGGTATTCAGAAGCCGAGTGAGAATTTGTTTGCTTATGTTCAAGCATTGCCTCAACTTGGTGAGGAGAATGTGAATACCTTTTCGTCTCATTTGAAAAGTTGGCTCAACAAATGCAGTGACCAGAGGCAATGTGGTTTTTGTTGATCCAAACGAAACTTGTGGGTAGGACTGGTGAGGTATTCACATCCCTATCAGAGGAGGTATCTGTGGAGTCTGAAGAGATTTAAAAAAAAATTAAGTCAACATAAGCAACCTTTCAGGAATCTAATGAGGATCCTTGTCAAACCTACACTGAGTTTGTAAGGATCAAACAGACTAATTTCGATAATTGGATAAGAGCTTTAAAATTCAGGCAAAGCTTTACTGCCCCTAGAGAGGTTAGCATTTGCAGGAATTCAAAAATTCACTGCCTGAAGTAATGCAAACTGAGGTGGAAGAGAAGAGAGTGCAAACAGCAAGACTAGGTGCTGAAATGTCTGATTATTATGAACTGGTCCATAAACTTGATTTGCTTTCCAGAACCAGTTCTGGTCTCTGAGGGACAGAAATTGGAGCAAAGAGATACCCTCACGTACAAAGGGAAATGTAGATCACAGTGTAGAATGTAAGGATAATTTACCACGGTAAAAAAGAAAACCTTGAGGGAGACAAAGAAGTTTAAATACTATGGTGTTTTCATTGTAATAAAGTGGGCCACACAAATTCACAGTGTTGGTGAGTTGGGAGAAAACCAGCTGTAGGATAACAAGACAAGCCTGGAAGTTTCGTTGAACTAGTCACAAAAAGCATAGGGGGAGTTAGGCAACTGCCTCAGAATGTATAAGATGATCAGTGACATGCTAAATCTGCGTTGAAAAATCTATATAGAAGGGTAAAGTTTATTCACATAGGCCAGGAGTAATTGTAATGAGGTTCCAATATTAATTGACACAGGATATTTTCAGTCTGTAATGCTGAGGAGTGAGGCTTTATGAACTCTTGAGAGACTATTGCCAGAAAAATGTGCTGGGAACAGGAGTTCATAGTGAGGCAAAAAGGTGCTCAGTTATGTAAAGTGAGGCGATGGAGTCCAGAGAAGAGCGGAGAATATGTGGTAGGTGTAATGGACCCCTAACTCTCAGCTCCAGGAATAAAAATTGTCCTTGCAATAATATATCTGATTCACTGGTTGGCGTGCTGCCTACTCTAGTTGAAAAACCAGTGGAGATGCAGGCAACTGAAGACCTGGAGAATGTTTATCCAGGAATTTTCCCTGATTGCGTCATCAGAAGATCACAAATGCTCAGGTTGAAGCAGGATAAAGGCACAGATAAGGAAGCTGACATAGAGTTATCCGAAAGATTCTTTTTGACGAGATAAGTGGAACAGAAGGAGCAAGTATGAAAACATGAAAGTATTTTAGCTCTGCTCAGGTGATTGAATTACAGCAGAAAGATGAGGAGTTACAAAAGTTATATCAAAAAACATTTAGCAAGAAAGAGAATGAATGCATTCCTGTGTGTTATTACTTAACAAATGATGTCTTAATGTGGATATGGAGATCAGCGCACATTGAAGCAGATCAGGCGTGGACAGAAATTCATTTAGACAATGTGTCAAATTTTAGGGAACGATTAAATAGAGCTGGAGAGTTGGGTAGACAGCATTTAAAAATATTGCAGCATACAATGAAACAGGAAGTGAATCAGAAATCGTAAATTGGAAATTTTGCAATTGGGAGTAAAGTATTGGTATTACTTCCAGTAACAGTTGAACCTTGAAAAGCAAGTTTTGGCGTATCTTATCAAATTGGGAAGAAATTGAATGAGGTGAACTATTTGATATGGACTCCAGACAGGATAAAATCTCACGGAGTGTGTCATGTGAATATTCTCAAAAGTTATTTTGATTGGCAAGGAAATCAAGAGGAGAAGATGTTAATGATTACAACACAGAAGGAAGAACCAAGTTCAGAGAATTCTGAATTGGATATTCCTCAAATAAAATTGGAAAATGAGGAAGTTGTCAAAATTTGGGACAAATTATTGAGTTACCTTACACAAGAAAAGAAAAGGGACCTGAAAGGGTTTTCACTATCTTGTGGAGAGATATGCGGCAATAAACTGGGAAGTACGAACATAATTGTGCATGATGTAGACACAGGAGATACTGTTCTGATTAAGCAACATCCTTATGGCCATGACTCTCCAAAATTGGCACAGGTTCAGAAGGAGATAGAGCGCACACTCCAATATGTCATAATCGAAGTGAGTTACAGTGACTGGAGTTCACATATAGTCATGGTACCAAAGTCAGATAGTACCCAACGGTCATGTGTGGACTATCACAAAGTCAATGCCGTTACAAAGACTGATGCAGATCCAATTCCACGTTTGAAGAACTGTGTCGAAAAAGTGGGAGAAGCTACTTACATTTCCAAGTTGGATTTGCTCAGAGGCTATTGGCACGGACCTCTGTCAGAGAAAGCAAAGGCAATTTCGGCTTTCATAACGCCAAATGGACTATATCAGTTCAAATAAGGTCATTGCCTGATTACCCAACTGTGTGGTCTACGTTGATGACCAGGCGGTTTTTAGTCACTCATGGAAGAAACATTTACAGCATTTATCGGACTTGTGCGCTCAACTTCAGAAGGCAGGCTTGGTGGTAAACTTAGCTAAAAGTGAATTTGAGAAAGCCCAAGTCACGTCCCTGGGTCACGTTATTGGACATGGACAAATGGCCCCATGAGATACGAAAACGAAAGTAGGTAGGGAATGTTTCACACCGTCAACAAAAAGAAATATGCAGTACTACGGTTCATGGGATTGACTGGATTTTACCGAAAGTTTGTGCCAAACTTTAAGCAGTGCGGCAGCTCCACTCACCAAATTGTCAAGGGCAAGAACTCTCAGTGGACAGAGGACTGTCAAAAGGTATTTTGCAGCCTAAAGACTGTGTTAACATTGCTCCCAGAATGAGCCATACTAGATTACACGAAGCCTTTCAAGGTGGCTATTGATGTCGGTATTGGTCTGGTGTTCCTGCAGGAGGATGTTGAGGGAATAGAAAGACCCATCGGGTATTTTTCTGTGAAGTCGAACGTTCATCAACAGAAATGTTCAACGGTAGAGAAAAAGACTTTAAAGTTAGTGTTGGCTTTACACCATAACTGTGTTTATATTACCAGCAATGCATCTGAGACAATCGTATGCACTGATCACAACACATTTGTGGGAAAATCTAAGGACAAAAATGCCAGATTGTTAAGATAGAGCTTGTTGTTGCAGCCATTCAATCTGACAATTTTGCATGTGGAAGGTAGCGAAAGCGTGAAAGCTGATGAGTTATTGACACTCGAATGAAATACTGAGGTTGTGGGTGTACCGCGGCCTGAATTTGAAAGGGTTTGTGCATGTTGGAATGTTTACAGTTACCACAGTGTATCTGTCTGTTTTGAGACTACTAACTGGGTTTGAAGGGTTAAAATGCAGCCTTCTTTTAGCATTGATGGCTCTTTTCTTTTAGTAGGGGGAGACATGTCACAAAGCAAGTCCCTTATTTTTCAAAAAGCTGTTCCTTGGCTCAAGGAGACTCTATCCTTGTTTTTTTTTTCTCTCGCAGGGACAATAAAATGAGGCCAAGCTCCAATCAGTCTGGTTTCGTACAGAGATGAAAAGAATTTTTAGAGGCCCTTGCTTATATGGAAACAGATGAGACTGCAGGCCAAAGTGGTCATGCTTTATAAGTGACCAGTATAATGAACAGAGAGTGGTGAGCTATTTTAGCTGAACTAGCTGAGCTGAATTGAGTTGAGCAGTTTTCAGTTGAGTTTTGAACTGGGAAGTTCATCTGGGAACTGTGTGGAAACTCCCTCTCTTTTCTGACCTTCAATTTCAACCTGGAAGTATATGTTCCGTTTGTACTGGTTTTTATTGGGAGTTTGATTATTGGGACAGTTGTGTATGCTCGGAACAGCATAATTAAGTCTAGTTGAATATGTTGAATTCTGTCGTGATTCTTTATTCTGTTCTTTGTGTTTCATTGTGTAATTTTATGACTAAAGTTTTTGTCTGTTTTAAAATGTAGTAGTCATCCTAGCTAAATTATTCCTACTTCAATTCTCTTCCCCAGTCCTTTTCCAACATGGCCATCCTTGGTGTCCTCCATTGCCACAACGAACCAAACCATGATTTGGAAGAACAAGATCTCATCTGTCTCCTGTGTAGCCTACACCCCGGGGACTCAAAACAGAATTATCCAATTGCAAATAACCTTCCTTCCAATCCCCCGACTCCCTTCCCAGACCCTCCCCTCCCTACCATTCCTCTGAGCAAGCTTTTGTCCAGCTACCTACCAACTGGACTCAGCCATCCCATCGCCAACCCGCTGATACCCTTGATCTGTGTTCACTTATCCCCCACCTCGCCACTCTGCCTCCTCCTCCCTCACCCGCCACTTTATCTACAGACTCCCTTACTCCCATCCACAGTCCTGACGAATGGTTATATCCAAGACGTTCACTTCTCAACGTCTTGATGCTGCCTTGCTTATTTTGTTCTTCCAGCTTCCTGCGTGTGTATTTTGGATTCCAACATCTACTGTTTTTTTTAAAATTGTCTTCTTGTGTAACAGGCAGGAGTGAGTGAACGCATTGCGCCTCTTGTTATCCAACAGATCAGATGGGTGGAATGGCTTTCTTATATTACTGTGAAACCAGCTAGAGTTGCTGAAGGAGTTCCTCTTTCTTTTAACCATGGAAATGTTTAGTGCCCAGCAGTGCTTTTGATTCATGTTACCTTTACATTAGAAGCACAAGCTTGAATGTTGTTCTGATTTGATACCTGAGTACCTTAGGAGGTGACTCATTGTTCTGAACATTGTATAATCTTCACAGAACATCCCCACCTCTGATCGTATGACAGAGGGAAATATATTGATGAAGCAGTGAAGATGTTTGTGCCGAAGAAGCTAACCTAAGGATTGCCCACAGGGATATCCAGGGACTGGGAGGATTGATGTCCACCAGCCCCATTGTGTTCTGAATGGTTCAACCAGTGGGGAGTTTACAACTGATTCCCATCAGGCTCAATTTTGTTCAGTCTCCTTGACATCTCGCTCAATCAAATACTGCCATGATATCAGGGCCAGTCACTTTACGCTGTGTTCATATCTTCTATCCATGTCAATAGGCCAAGGTATATGTGTGGGGAGTGTTTCCTTCTCTCAGGGAGTAGTGACGGTTTGGATCAGACAGTTGGGGAGGCCAAATCACTGAAATGTTTGGGGGGTGCGAGTGGGTGTCAGTGCATTTTGACCCGTCAGAGAATCGAGGGCTACAAAGAATTGGGCATAAAAGAGAATTTGCGGCCGAGTGAAGAGCGGCCCTGACTTACTGAATGGAAGGGCAGGTCTGATGGACTATATAGCCTGGTTTTATTCCAGTAAACCCCATAGTCCAGTCACTTTGCGGCCTCTTCCATTTCATGTGTTACTGACTTCAAGTAACTGAATAGATTGATCCTGTTACTGTGCAACTGTATACTGGTGCTGCATGATCTGGTTACAGTTTTGTAGGCCCGAGGGGTTTATTGGCCTCCTCCTGTAATTGTATATCAGGCTCCAGGGGTTGAAAGGCCTCATTCTGTTCTGGTGTAATTGAAATCCGTATTGACTAAATCTTGGAGAAAGTGAGCTCTGCAGATGCTGGAGATTAGTGTCGAAAAGTGTGGCACTGGAAAAACACGGTGGGTCAGGCAGCATCAGAAGAACAGGAGAATCGACATATTGGACGTTCCTGATAAAGGGCTTATGTCCGAAACATAGATTCTGTTGCCCCTCGAATGCTGCCTGACCTGCTGTGCTTTTCCAACATCACATGTTTCGACGTCTACTGACCCAAGTCAATCTTCCTGGTCATTTCATCCAATTACATTAAGAAAATTGTCAAGCACAAACTTCCTCGCACAAAGCCTTACTTACTATTCCTAATCAAAGCCTGTCTTTCTAAATGCATGTACATCTTCTCCCTCAGAACCTTCTCAAGTAATTTACCTACCACGGATGTTAAACCTACTGATCTGTAGTTCCAAGGCTTTGTTTGTGCAGTTCTCCTTGAATAAGGGCATGGCATTTGCTACCTTCCAGTCTTCCGGGACGTCCACTGTGGTCAGTGATGATCAACATTATAGTCCAGGGTCGCCGAAAATTCTTCTGGAGCCACTTGAGGTATTCTTGGATCTATCGGGTAAGGACCATGAAATTTATCCACTTTCAAACATTCTAGTATGTCCAAATCTCCTCTACTATGACATGGATTGTCCATAAGATACCACGACTAACTTCCTCAAGTCCTCAAGTCATCATGTCTTTCTCCACGGTAAACATAGAGTAGAAATATTCGTTGAGAATTTCACCCATCTCTTAGAGTTCCACACATACTCGTCCACATTGGTCTTCGATGGGTCCTATTTTCTCTCCAGTTATTACTTTTTCTTTTAATATATTTAAATATCTTTTCGGATTCATCCTAATCTTCTCAGCCAAGGCTCTTTCTTGCCCCCTTTTCATCCGACTGATTTCTTTCTTCAGTGAACTCCTGTATCTCTTATATACCTCCAGGGATTCCCTTGATCCCAGCTGCCTGTACCTGAGCCACGCCCCAAGTTCGAACATGAACCTGTGGACCAGTTTTGTCCCTCTCCATAACTATATAAAAACTAATAGAACTATGGTTACTGGTTCCAAAGTGCTCCTCCACTATTAATTCAGTCACCTGTCCAGCCTTATTTCCTAAGAAAAGTTCGAGTTATGCCCCTTCCCGAGTAGGACACTCTATATACTGCTTGAGGAAACTTTCCTGATGCATTTAACTGATTCTATGTCATCAAATCCCTTAATGCTCTGGCCGTTCCAGTCTGTATTAGAAAAATTAAAATCCCCTAGTATAATAACCCCATTGCTCCTGCAGGTCTCCCCTCTCTCCCTGCATATTTGTTACTCTCATTCCTGTTGACTCTTTGGGGGCCTATATTACAACCCCAACACCTCACCATTCCATTCCTATTTCTTAACTCCACCCACAAAGCCTCATTGGGTGATCCATCAGTTATTTTATCTCTGATTACTGCTGTGGTACTCCCCTTCATCAGAAATGCAACTCCCCCTCCCCTCCTTCCACCATCTCTGTCTCACCTAAAGCACCTGTTCCCTAGCACATTAAGCTGTCAGTCCTTTCCATCACTTAGCCATATTTCTGTAATGGCTATAATATCCCAGTCCCACCTACCTATCCACACCCTGAGTTCATCGGCCTTACCTGTCAGCCCTCGTGTATCGAAACAGATGCAATTTAATCCAAAAGGCACTACTTACTCTGTCGTTTTCCAGCCTAACCTTACTATTTCTGATTATTGTATCTCCTTCCACTTGCCTCCCTGCCCTTGAGGATATGACCACTTGCTAATCTAGTTTAAACCCTCCCTTGTAACCCGAGCAAAACTGGCCGCCAAGATATTGGAATCCCCTTCAGTGCAAGTCTCTGACGTTAATCTCCCTCTCAGGAGATTATCACTGTCAAGGTATTTTTAAAGAATGATTCTCCTAGCTCTCTGTAGTTATGCTGCAGGACCTCATCCCTATTTCTACGGATATCATTTGTGCCAACGTGCATCATGTTTTCTTCTGCTCACCCTCCCCCTTGAGAATGTTCTGCAGCCAATTGGAGACATCCTGGACCCTAGCACCTGGGAGGTAACGCACCACCCTGGATTCCCGTTTGCGACCACAGAATCTTTGATCTGTCCCATTAACAATCGACCCTCTTAACTTTAACGCCCTGTTTACCTTTACACTTTTCCGCTGTGCCCAAGAGCCAGTGGTCGTACCACCAACCTGGCAACTGTTGCTTTCCCCTGAACGGACATTGCGCCCAACAATCCAAAATGGTCTACTTGTTTTCGAGGGTAATAGCCACAGGGGATTCCTGCAATCCCTGCCTACTCCCTTTGTCATTCCTGGTGGTCGCCCATCTACTCTCTGCCTGGAACATGACAGGAAGCAAGGAACGCCTGTTAGATTAAATTGTGTTCATTTAAATACAACAGGACTGACATATAAGGCTAATGAACTCAGGACGATGAATGTTGGACTGAAATATTACGGTCATTAAAGAAACATAACTAGGGGCGTGTCTATGAATTTGTCAGTATCTCGGATGATCCTCAGTGCATCCTAGATTAGATTACCTACAGTGTGTAAACAGGCCCTTCGGTCCAACAAGTTCACACCGACACACCGAAGAGCAGTCCACCCTGACCCACTCCCCTACACGCAACACTACGGGTAATTAAGCATGACCAATTCACCTAACCTGCACATCTTTGGACTGTGGGAGGAAACCGCAGCACCCAGAGGAAACCAATGCAGACACGGGGAGAATGTGCAAACTCCACGCAGACAGTTGCCCGAGGCGGGATTTGAACCTTGATCACTGGTGCCGTGAGGTAGCTGTGCTAACCCATGATCCACCTTGCCGCCCAGCGTCGCTCCCTAACACGGTCTCCCAGGAGCTGAAGCTGGGTGCAGTGCCCACACGTGTAGCCATCAGGGATGGTTGAATTCTCACTGAGCTACCACATCTCACAAGATGGAGCGTGCAACTGCCCTAAATGCCATCTCGACTGCTGTAACAATAAAGTTAAAAGGACTTTATTTGAGTTTACCTGTACATGTCGCTGAGCTGAGCTATCCGAATCCTCTCATGTCAAAGCTTTCCTGCTTACTCTGCTACCAACGGCATGTCTCTCTACTCCTCCAAATTTAATTTTGGTCAGGGAAGGAAGGAGACACCACAGTGATGTAGTGTTTAGGTCTTCAGCACTCCTTGACACCTGGCCCCCGACTACCTGCTCCCCAGTGCAGGTCTGCTCTTGGCCTTGGAGGGTGTCTTGCTGACGTCTTTCTTCTGGTAGTGGTGATTGTGTCGATGCAAATCCTCACCCTAACAGGCAACCCGTGTTATCGCAGTCCTCTCGTACTTTCTGCCCATTTGTATTGCGTTTATGAATTCCTTGAATCCCTCGATTGCATTCCAAACTGTGTCTCACTCCATAGTTAGAGAGGTTGATGTTCTTGTGAATACAAGTTTGTTGGAAAAGAACACCATTAGACATAGGGGCAACAATATGTCTGTCCGCTCACTGAGTCTGCTTTTCCTTGGATTAGGTTATATTATTTTGTTAATCCCCCATTCCACTTTCCTGTCATTTTCCCGTAACGCTTGTATAAAAATCTGTCTGTCTCAGCCTTGAAGATATTTAGTGATCCAGCCTCTGCAGCCCTCCGAATTTTATACAATTGTTTCCCTCTCACTGATGTGAGACTTAGTGGTTTTGCCCACTCCATCTTACATAATATTCCAATTCTTCCTCAGCTCCTGTGTCAATTTGCTCAAGGGTCAAACGGTCACTCTCCCTGAATCCAGGAACTGCTTCTCCAAACTGAAGACCGATTCGGAGGGTGTGTTTAACATATTCTCTGGTTCTGTGAACAGGCTGTCCCCTTAGTCTCTAAAACTCCCATTCTTTCCCGCGTTATCCTCTTCCCCTTAATAAACCAAAAAAAAAATGACTGTGGATTCTTGCTAATCTTACCCGTTAATGTTTTATCACCCCTCTTTCTGCTCTTCCACTGATAGTTTAAGTTTAGCCCTCCACTTGCTATATTCTTTTAGGACCTTCATTGACCTGCTCACTTGGTACCAGATTTAAGCTTCTCTTTCCCTTTTCATCCTGTTCGGAATTTGTGTCGACATCTGATGTTCTCTGGGTTTGTTTTCCTAAATTTTATCTTCGGTGTAACATGCTGGACCGACACTGTCATCAATTCAATTTTAGTCAAATGATGCCCCCACCCACGCCCCACCTTGTTCTGCTACAGTTTCACCCAGAAATAACTGCACTTTGGCCAGATCCTGTCATTTGTTTCCATAAAATCTGACTCCTCAATGCAAAAAGCTCTTATTTTTCTAACATTTATGGGGTCTTTTCCTTCGCAAAGTCAAAATGTGTGATATCACATTCACTGGTCCTATAATGCTCTCCCACTTCCGCCTGGAACAGCTGACTGGCTTTATTCCCAACAGTGAGGCCCAGCACTGCACGGCCCATTATTTAAGCTGCTCTATGTTGATATAAGAAGCTCTCTGGAATAAATTTAAAAACATCTGCCCCTCTTAAAAATTTATCACTGACCGAATGATTGTTTGGAATTGAAATATCTGAATATAACTATCCTATTATTGTTTTACACCCCTCAATAACTTGGTTTTATACCTGCTCCCGTACTGTCCTTTATCTGGGGGTCTTTAATATATCCCTAGCAGTGTTTCTGTCATGGTTTTGATCCTGAGCTCGAACCACCAAGCCTCTTTAGAAGATCCTTTCAAGATATCGTCCCTTCTTACGCCAGTAACTAACTCCATAATTAATAAGGTAATACCACCTCCTCTTTTACCCTCTCTTCTGTCCTGACTCTTGTTCTGGTACCACAGAATATTGAGTTGTTAGCCCCGACCTCCCTCAAACACATCTCTGTAATAGCAAAAATGTCACACTTCCACATGTCACCTCGTTTCCTTATCATATCTGTCTGTCTGATAATTTTACCAGCATCAAGGTAAAGCAGATCCAAGCTGGAATATATCACCTGGAATACTCAGTACTTCGGGGTTCTTCAGTCATTCACTGTTCGTTATCAACCTGTCCAATTCATGAACCAAAACTGTAACTCTGGGACTGAATGAATATTTGTTGAATTTGAAATTCCTTTTTAGTAAATGTGTTCATCAAATGCAACTTTCCAGAACTGAACAGTCAGCTCCAGATACAACGAGTTTCTGCTGATTAGTTCCCTGCTCAGTGTGCAGAGGGGACAGCCCTCAGTGATGGAGAATGTGAGGACTGGTGATCAGAGTCGAAAATTGTGGCGCTGGAAAAGCACAGCAGTCAGGCTGCATCTGAGGAGCAGCAGAGTCGAAGCTTCCCATGTTTTCCATTCCATAATACACAGGATATTCGGAACCATACTTGCTCAGGAAGGCAGGATGACGAGGATGACGAGGATGACGAAGTGGAAGGGTAGGTTAGTAAGTTTTAATGATGTAACACAGGTTGGTGGAACTGCGGACAGGGCTGTTGTAGTTTGCAACAGGAACATTGACAGGATGCAATACCCAGCTGCGAAGTGGCAGATGGTGTTCAATATGGAAAATGGGATACGATTCATTATGGAAAATCGAATTTGAATGCAGAATACATGGTTAAAGGCAGGATTCTTCCATTGTGGAGGAACAAGGGAATCATATGGTTCATGACATAGCTCACACAAAGTTGCTACCCAGGTTAATAAGGTTGTTAAGGATGTGTTTGATGTGTTCATTTGCCGAGGGATTGAGTTTAACAGCTGCGAGGTTATGCTGCTACTCTATGGAGCCCTGGTGAGACCAACTTAGAATATTGTGATCTGCTCTGGTTGCCTCGTTATAGGAAAGACGTGGAAGCTTTGGTGAGGGTGCTGAGGAGATTTATCAAGATGTTGCCTGGACTGGAGGGCATGTCATACAAAGAAAATTTGGGGAGCTAGGGTGTTTTTCTCATTGGAACGAAGAAGAATGGAACGTGACTTGACAGGGGTGTTCAAGATGATGAGAGACATCGATAGAGTGGATAGCCATTTACTTTCTGCCAGGGTGGAAATGACTCTCGACGGAGTATGATTTTAAGGTAATTGAAGGAAGGTTTAGGGGTGATGTCAGAGGTAGGTTCTTTCATAGAGGGGTGGGTGTGTAAAATGAACAGCCAGCAGTTGTAGTAAAGTCAACTATATTAGGGATATATAATTGGATAGGTACATGAATGATAGTATAATGAAAGGTATGTATGTTCGTTTGATCTTAGAGTAGGATCAAAGGTCGACAGAACGTCAAAGACTGAAGGGCCTGTACAGTGCTGCACTGTTCTGCACTGTTCTGTGTTACCAGTTTCACCCAGCTTGTGGATTGTCATCAGTTGTTGAATGTGTGAGGGAATGATGTGTGTGAGATCAGGAAGCTGTGGAGCGGTGTAAGGCCAAATCCTCCAGTTATGGTGTGCATTGTTACAGTCACCTGAAAGCCAGTATAATATGTGTGGTAACTTAAACGAGACACAATCCGTCAAGTTCAGTTATTAATGTGATTTTTGGATTGCCGTTTGCTGCTGGTTACTTCACATACATTCTACTGTGTGACCCATGTAGTAATCTCTGACCATTCACCGAGATGTACAAATTTATTTTGACACTGGAGAATGTGAAGGTGACATTTATTGGATATGGATTTAGAGGTTTCTTTGTGAGGCACAAGACACTGCAATAGATTGTCAACTTGTTAACGTCTTCACCCGGGGTGCAGGTGAATGGAATCTTGGAGGCAGGTCAGATTTCATCACCGTGGGTAACTTGTATGGTGTGATTCTGGCTCTCCGTGTCAACACGTCTGCTCTCTGGGCCAGGCTCTGACTGAAGATGAATTTTAAAACTTGGTTGCTGGTCAGCAATTAGTATTTAACCTGGACAACAATTGTACCGACACTGAGATCAGTTGGCGGGTCCTCCCCCTGCCCAAGGTGGATTCCAAATTATTTGTTTTGAAGAAATGTTTGACTGACTGCCCCGAACCAGGTTAGAAACTCAATGTACAGATTTTGGAAAAGGCGACTGAGTCTCTGTGTATCTCAGGCAGCTGTGAGGTCCAATAACACTGTAAATGATTTCAGATCTATTTGAAGCAATTTTCAGCGTAGCTCATTGCAAGGTGGTGAGTTTACTGAGCCAAACAATAGTCGGATGTTTGCTCTATTCCATGAATTGGGCAAAAATAAGATGTGAACGATAATCATTCAACTGAACTAGAATCTGTTCAATCAATTCTGTTGATTCTATATTTATGGAACTAAAATATAAACTCCTGTCAAGATTTTCTAACACAGAAATAAAGTATGTACATTTTATTTTATCGAGGAAAGAACATACATCTTGTGGTAATCAGAATTAGACATTCAATGTCAGGATTCAAAGCAATGTTTTGCCACTCCAATATTTTTAAAGTGGTTGGTTTCTGAATGATAACATGTTTAGAATGAGCAAACGACTGAACATACAAATAGAATTAGGGTTCTTATACATTTATATGTAAACAATCAGTTTAATTTCTCACTGAAATGTACGATCTTCAGCTATTTGCCAGCAATTTAAAAATTGCAATGATTCACCATGGACTGTGAACATTAAACTACATAAATTATTTGCATTATCAAATTTTAGTGAGTAATAATTTGAAAACTTCCAATTTTTAGAATGAACGATGTTTAATATGAAACGTGGAGAGTAAAAAAAAAGCAACGAACATGATATTGTGTCAGTGAAAAGTCAAAGCTTTCCAAAGGGTTTTGTGACAAAGCAATGATATATTTGTTTTAGTAAAGGGAATACAACATGTAAAATATTCATGTTCTGACTAGTAATTAGACTTCATAATGAAGTTGACCTTGCAATACTTGCATTTTAAATGCTTACGCTGCACCAAGTAATCAGATATTTGCGAGCATTTACACAGTGAAATAATTGGATACTGACTTTTATTTACAGCTGACACATGATAGAGTACAAAACTTTAAAGTACAGGAGGAACCCTTGGCCATTACGTATGCATCAGTTCCAAAAATATCTCCCAAGCACCTCCCATTTGCCAGCCCTCTCTCTGTTGCCCCTTAAATTCATAATTTCCAAACATATATTCAGTTCTCTTTTGAATCTTCATCCTCAACTTTCCCAGCCAGTCAATTCCAATTTGTAACAACTCTCTAAATAAAGACGTTTTTTTTCTTATTTCACTTCTAGCCCTTTTACTGACAACCTTGAAATTAGAATTCCTTGATGCTATAATGCCTACTAATCGAGTATTCTTTTTCTACTCTGCAACGTTTTTCATACTTTTGAGCACCGCAATAAATTCACATCTTTGTCTGTTCTGCTCCAGGAACAATAAGCCTTGCAAGAACTTTAACAAACACTACAACGGAAAAACAAGCAGAAAACTAGTCTCCAGGATACATGAACATCAACTAGCTACAAAAGACATGATCCCAATACGAATACCTTACGTACTGATGAGGAAGTACGCCACTTTGACTAGGTCTGCATATCCATCCTAGGACAGGCCAAACAGAGACAAGCACAAGAATTCCTGGAAACATAGCATTCCAACTGGAACTCCATCAACAAACACATCAATTTTGACTCCATCTATCATCCTCTGAGAAAAAGGGCAGGAAATGACATCATGGACATTGGTAATTACATTACCAACTCAAGGAAACCGAAACATTTAAATAGAAAGTGGGAGATAATACCAGCACTTCACTGGAGGCTCATTTACTGAGTAGTCAATGGAACAAACTAGGAACTGCCATTAGCTATTGCTTCAGAATATATCTGAGTGCTCGTGGCTGCCACCACATAGAATCATTGAATGAAAATGCGAGCCTGCATCACCAAGTGCATATCCAAAGGCTTTTTTTTTTAACGTTTGTGAGATTACCTGATCAATCACCCACCTAGGAAATGCATTCCAGACACATGCTATTAGGGGCAGAAATGCGGCTCAGTGGTTAGCACGCCTGTCTTAGAGCGCTGGGGACACAGGTTTGATTCCAGCTTTGGGTGACTGCCTGTATGGATTTTGCACATTCCTCCCATATCCGTGTGGGTTTCCTGTAGGTACTCCGATTTCCTCCCACAATCCAAAGATGTGCAGGATAAGTGAATTGGCCATGCTAAATTGCCCAAAGTGTTCAGAGACATGTAGGTTAGGTACATTAGTCAGGGGTAAATATAGGAGGAATGTGTTTGGGTGGATTACTCTTTGGAGGATCAGTGTGGACTTTTTGGGCCGAAGGGCCTGTTTCCACACATAGGAAGTTTATATTCTAAGCCTGTGCCATCCACTCAGTTCAATACAGACTCCAGAAATCCCCTCTCAATAGCTGCTGTCTGTTCATCCTCTCCACACCCTTTATTCTCTTGTACACCTGTACCATGTTCCCTCCTCAACCTTCCCTGCTTCAAAGAAAAAAGGAGCAAGTTTAGCCCTCGCTCTTCAAAGTTTGAGTTGTCACTTGTGTTGTTAATTCAGATTTGCATCCTCTCACATTTATCAGTGTTAAACTTCATCGGCCATAAATCTGGATATTGAAATCATCTGTTTATATCGTCCTGTAGCCTAACCCTGTCCTCCTCACTGTGAAGCACCCAGCTAATCTTTGTGTAATCCCCAACATTAGTTATCATTCCACTTCCATCCATCTTCCACATTCTCACCATCATCATTTATGAATATCACAAACAAACCTTGATTTCCTTCCTGTTCTCCACATGTTGTTTACAAAGGAATAATTAAAAATTCCAGTCTCTTGTTGTTCTTATTTTGGGAAATTTACAGAGTGATGTAGTTAACACCTATTATGAGGGTGCTGAAAATACCATTTTCGACACAAAGTTAAATTCACCTTTTACACTCTGTCCCTCAGCATGTCTTATTCATAAAGCGTGTACCTAATTTAGGGAGAACTTCGGTTTGGCACCTTGCACTGGAACATTAGCCTGTTGTGTGGCACTGTCCTTTGTAACAATAGTGAAAACTGAAGAAATTTTTCATCTGCAGGATGGACACTGATTCATTTCTTGAATCAGCTAATGTGATGAGGAAAATATTCAATTAAATTCCATGTTATGGACAAACTGCAGGAGATCAAATCATATTTTTATGTCTACCTTGGATTGGAAGCAAATACATACTGTTAAAAAAAATTCAAAAATGTTGAGACACAACACCGGGGGGAACACGTCACCTGCATTTGATGGAGATACAAAACTACAGAGTGAATGTACAATATGATAAAGCATCAAGTGATAGAAAAAGAAGTGCATCAAATTTTAATTTTCAATGGAATCCGATCCCAATTTTCCTGAACAGTGGTGGTTTTCTCCCAACCTCACTTTTCCAAAAACAAGCTTTACCCAGTCACTAAAACATCATTAGCCATTCTTCCTCCCCTTCCTACTCTTTTTTTACACTCCTAATTCCCTTGCACGACCCCTTCTGCTGCCACATACTCTTCCACTGATGATATCTCTTCTCACCCTTCTTCTGCCACTCCCACTGTAAGTTACACCAGTTCCCTAGTTACTCCCATTTCCACTGGCCATCTCTTACCCATTTTTGCTTTTCAACTGGGGTGATGGGAGCTCCTGGCTTCTGTGCTGCTATTGGTCATCAAAAATGATGAGATTGAGATGATCAATGCCCAATGTTTAATCGTGTATTTCTGTCATTGTCCAATGCACCGTGAATAGGGTGAGATATTTTCCGCATACAGAGTGGAACATTTTTTTTTTCTGTCCCTCTGTCACAGCGCTTAACCAAGCAGCCTCATCCCAAATAGGAAATAACTCTCCTCAGAATCAGAAGTCCATGCATCTGTTTGTCCTTAAATGTTGCGAGGACAGTGACCGCATTGTTCAATAAGCCGTGTTCTATCCTTTTTGCTCTTTAGTATTTTAACTTATTTTCCAATGTCAGTTGAGGTGAGATCAGACTAACTTCCCTTGCCATCAAAGTAGCATTTGATTCATGTAGCATCATTCCCCCTCAGCAAACTGTGGTTAATGGGAATCAGAGGAAATTCTGTGCTGGTAATTTCCTCAATGAACAATGACACCTTACCCAGAGCTATTGGGAATGACAAATAAACTCTGCCCTTGCTAGTGCCTTACAAAACCATGAATGGATTTGTTTTATTAATAACATCAAGATACATCAGTTTTCACAGTTTGGTCTAAAGTCTCAGAAAAGTAAAACCTTGCTGGTTGAGTGTCACCCCAATGAAATCAGAGCATTACAATAAGGTAACGATTCAGATTATCTTCAATCATTTACTTTCTGAAGACTGGTCGTGCGGTGTCGTTGCCACTGAGATCAACATTTTCTCTGTCCAACAGCATCACATCACATTGGCTCAAGCCTGCACCATTCCCCAATTCTACTTCATTCTCCAGCTCATTCGCCATGCTCACCAGATATACGAGGCCCACAAGATGGAATAACTTAGAGATGCCTATGAGACTCTGGAATCTGCCACCCCACCCATGCCCTGCAATCTGAGTCCAACCCCTCCCCCAAGCCCACCTCCTGTCGTGTATTCACCATCCCTCCTAACCTTCCACGCTCTAATGCTGAATGTTCTGTACTCAGCAAATGTCTCAGTTTTATCCCTCTGTGCCCCCACTTTAATGAATTTCAGGCACGACAGAATGTTGAACTCCTCTTCCACCATCTTCTCCTCGGTGTCCATTTCTTTGGACAAGAGTCCACTCCCCATCCCATAGACGCTTCGCCCAGCTCCAACACTCTCCCTCCACCTGGATCCATTCCTCTGGCATTTACTTGAACTCAATATGTTCATTGATAACTTTCCATGTGAGTTTACTTGTCTTAAATTCTCTGTATTTCCCCTCTCCCTATCCAACCTATCACCCTCTGAACAGACTGTACGCTGTATGCTTCGATCCAACCCTGACTGTGTTATTCAGCCTGTGCCGATAAGGGTGGTGCTGCTGTAGTCTGGTGGACTCACCTCTACACTTCAGAGGCTGAGTGCCAGCTCTCAGATACCTCCACATGTCACCTGCTGATCCATAACTCTACCATGGCACATCAGGCTATTTTATTTACTAAATCTGACCACATTTCATCTGGAGATTCCCACTCACTGGCCCACACCTCCCACCCACCCCTACTCACCCCCACCTAACAGTCCCGAAGCTGATGGCCCTCTGATAGCAGAGTTCGCTTTTATCTCCTCCTGAAAATCCACAAACTGAACTGCCCATGCAGACCCATTGCTTCAGCCTGCTCCTCCCATACAGAGGGGGTGTATGGATACATACGTGGTCCCAAGTTATACCTGTTTCTTCATGGGGTACGTAGGTCATTCTATTTTCAGTTCTATTCCAGCCCCCATGCATAACTCTTTCTCCAATATGTAGATATTATCATCGCTGCTGCTCCTCTTTCTTGTCCAGAACTGGAAAAGTTCGTTGTTTCCAATTTGCACCTCTCCCTCACATTCACCTCTCTACCTCTGACTCCTCCCTTCCTCTACTTGATATCTCTGCTTCTATTTCTGAGGATAGACCGGTCACTGATATCCAGTAATAACCGACCAACTCCCACAGCTACCTGGAGTATACATCCTCACACCCTGTTTCCTGCAAAGGCTCCATTCCATTCTCTCAGTTCCTCCGTCTCCACCACAATGCTTCTGATGATGTCAACTTCAAAAATGTGGCCTCTGATATGTCCACCTTCTTCCTCACCCGAGAACTCCCCAGCACTGTTATTGACAGGGATCTCAACCAGTTCCGACCCACCTCCTGCACTTCTACCCTCGGCATCTTTCTTCCCTGCTGCAACAGCGTTAGAGTTTCCCTTATCCTTACCTACCATCCCACCAGCATTCACATGCAGAAGATCATCAGTCTGCATTCCCCCACCTCCAGCAAGATGCCAACACCAGACACATATTTGCCTCCTCTCCCCTTTCCGCCTTCTGAAGTGACCATTTCCTCCAGGACACCCTGGTCCACTCGTTATTCACTGCCAACACCTCCCCCCCCCACACACACACACACCACCTCCCCCAGGCCCCACCACAGGTACACTTCACTTTCCCCTGCCGAAGCTGTTACACTTTCCCATTTACCTCCTCCCTCGTCATTATCTAAGGTCCAAACATACCTTCCAGGTGAAGTAGCATCCTACCAACATTTCCCACAACCCGGTCTACTACGTTCGCTGCTCACATTGTGATCTGCTCTACAGTGAGGAAACTAAAGGTAGACTGGGTGACCACTTCACTGAATATCCAAGCTGTACCTCTGCAAAAGACCCTGAGTTTCCAGTTGCCTGCCAGTTTAATACCCCATCCTATTCCCTGGCCAGTATCTCTGTGTCAGACTTGCTGCAGTGTTCCAGGACATTTCAACGCAAGCTGGAAGAACAACACCTCATTTTCCGCGGGTGGACCCTGCAGACATTCACACTCAAAATAATGGTCAATAATTTTAGGGACTGAACTCCCCTATGCCCCCTACCCAGACACCAGGCCTAGTTCTCACGTGGCCTTCCATTACTCACCCCCTATTGTTAGCTACTAACAGTTTTCGTGAACAGTTATTCAGCTTCTGCTGTATATTAATCAACATTTTCAGGACTACCATCCGTTCTGAGGAAGGGCCACTGAATTAGAAACATTAATTTTGATTTCCCATCACAGATGCTGCAGACCTTTTGCAGGAACTTGGGGTTTTGTTTCAACAATGTCTCACAATGTTTTTGTATCACAATGCAATACGTTATGGATATTTGGAGCTCTGTCAAACACAGGAACTTTGTAATTTCTCATTTAATGCCCATAAACTAATATTCGAGATTCAACTGAGATAGCAACTTTACTTATATCGTTCAGATCAGTCAATTTGTCACAGTTCAGAAAGAAAAAGAAATCGATAGAGGGAAACTCAGCAGGTCTGGCACCCTCTGAGAAGGGATATGCAGAATTAACATTTGATTTCAATATGACTTTTTCAGAACAGTGTCACATCATAATCGATATGTTAACTTTGTTTCTCTCTGCAGATACTTTCTCATCTGCCATCATTTTCAGTTCGTATTTCATGTTTCCGTATCACTATATTTCATGTTTCTTGACAGGGCTACATGCTGAATTTGGTTATATATGGACAATGTAGTCCTTTCCTGTTCCTATAATAGTTGGTGTGTCTGGGACACCTCTGTTATGGCCGAAATCTGATTCTTCTTTAAGATTCAAAGGAAAAAAGAATATTTTTTCTGATGACCCTGTAAATCTCAGGAACTCCACTTTGTTTAAAAAGACATTTTAGAGGCAGCTGAAATTTCATGAGATAATAGGAATAGATTATTTATGGTGGAGCACTCTGTGACCATGTTGAGCAAACTTGTCTACCCTGTCTCCAAAGGTTTTGATTACATATCACAGAATTATTTACAGCAAAAGTGGGGGGAACTCAACCCATTGTCTCTTCCAGCTTGGAATGACTATCTCTACTGTTAGTCTCCTGTATTGTCCCCATTGCCCTTCACATTTTGTTATGAGTGTCTGCTTTTTATTGTAAGTATCCTGCCAGATATGAACAATATGATAAATCTCAAACAAAAAGAAAATCAGAACTTAGAGGGCAAGGTCAGCAGGTCTGGCAGTATCTGTGAAGAGAAATCAAAGTAAACGTTTCAGGCCCGGTGACCCTACTCGATCTGTATTCCCAATGATTAAATGGTGTGTGTATAAAATATAGTTCACTTTATCACATTTAATATTATTCTTTTAGTTCACATTGTCATTCAGCATTGCATCACCCAAATGTTGGCTGTTTCCTTGTTAAGCATTAGATTTAATTCTGTCTGTCAGAAAGAGGGATGATGACTGCGGAATATCATTGTACTGCCCAAGCAGTCTCCACAGGCACTGCTCCCATTCCGCCCTATCTCCCACTCAATATCATGTTCACTCGAACCTGACTCATTAATTCATAAGTCTAAATGAATACTTTCATTATAATTATCCCTTTTAGTTTTGGACAGATGCCAAAATGCGTAAAAAAATACGGTTTACATCAAATAAAACTGCATTTAGAAGTCTGTCAATTTATATAAATTAATTACTGAAGCATATTCCCTATGGAAGTTCAAAAGTTGCCTTATTAGAGCAGTGAGAGGAATATTCAGAGAAGTCCACATTTCCTGTCTATGTTCAGGGCGGTTGTGCCCAGTAACAGTCTGTTCGCTGGCGTTTGGTCCCGTGGAGGAGAGATCAGCACAGTCACAACATCCTGATTGTGATTGTTTTGGTGAGGCGGGGAGGTGGAAGGATTTTTGGAGAGATGGTTACAACATAGTAAACGGACAACAGAGCAGAATCATGTAGCCTACGAAAAGAAAATATTCTTATTCTCCCTCACAACTGACTTCACTAGAGCAATTGATGATGGGAGATGTGACCAATAGTCAGAAATGTCAACATGTAGTCCAGTCCAGATATAATGTGAACTGACTGTGCTGTATTGAAAGTTGGGACTGTTTGCTCTGACCATGATTGATGTCAGTCTCGGTGCAATGTAACTGTGTCACTGGAGGGTTTCTCTCTCCTATTAGTAAGCGCTTCATTCAGTGCGCTAACCCACTGCAGTAACAGATGCGTCAGCTCCAACAGTAACAGAGATCAACAGCTGCATGGATCTGAATCTGATAATAGCGGACTGGAACATTACAACAATGGAGAGGAGATTTTCCTTGAGTCTTTTCAAGATTTCCCCCTCTTGGGGATTTCTACCATATCGGATATCAGCAGTGCTGATGGCTGTTCTGGGCGGGGTGAAGGGTGTGCTACTAACCTATTCTCGCTATTGTTGGCGTTCTCTACCTCTGTCCATTCATTAATCCCATAAACAAGTTTGAACTTCATTCCAATTTCTGTTACCTATATATGTCAGAGAAAGAAACTATTGCCTTCAGTTTCAATTCAGTCTCCATTCATTATCCATGAATTGAAGACCCCTCCCTCACAAACATCTGGAAACAAAGCTGTGCACAACCACGAGATCCCTTTTTGCCTTGAACTGACTTATGTCTCGTGTTCTCTCTGTCACCAAACCTGTCCACTCCCAGCTCCTCATATCCACAATCTTCATCTCTGTGTCAGTGCTGTTGCTGAGCAAACCATTGGCTGTACGTTGCTAAAATTCAGACTAAAGATTTCAAGCTCTCTTCTGACCACTTTCCCAATTACAAATATCTCAATCACAAACTTGCTCTTGTCGTGTTACTTCATGATTAGGACAATGCATGAATGTAGGAATGTCGCTGAACGTAATTCAGAGCAAAATTTATTGAACGAAAGGTAATGCTTCAAATGATTTGTTTCAAGTCCACTACAGCTGATGACAGAACTGAAATAAAAATGATAAGAATTGGAATAAAACTGAATTTCACGAAAACCAAATATAAAAGCAACATTTTGTCTGAAAACCTTCATCTTTCACTGATCACCTTCGGTAAAGAAATCTAGTGTTATTACCCAGTCTGGGTTAATTGTGACTTGAGATCCATGGCAATCTGCTTAACTTTATATTGGCTTGTGGAATGGCCTCAGAGTCAGGGCAATGAGTGATTGTCCCAAATGCTGCCCTTGGCAGAGATACCAACATCCCACGAATTAATAAAATTGAAGGTGAAATCAAATAAAGGATGATGCTCTAAATCTGAAATTATAGAAAGAAATGCAAAGAAACGAACAGAAAGTGCTGGGGAACGTTCCTGAACTGAAAGCAGCTGGAAAGGGGTGTGATTAATACCGTTGACAGGGAAGTCTGCTTTGAAGGGAAGGAGGGATCAATAGAGAAAGAGAGATATAGAAGAAAAACAGCAAACAAAGAGAGTGATGATCAGCTGGGCTGGAGATTTAATGTGAGATTCACCTCATCTATTTTTCGGCTTTCCCATCTTCCTGAATATCATGCCCTTGTAAATACAGGTATCCCCTACTTTTCCAAAGTTCGCTTTTCGCCACTTCCCTTTCCGACTGACTTACATTATGACATTGTTTCGCTAACCAAAAATAAATCCGAACAGGATTTTCACTTTTACGAAGAAAGTCGAAATTTTTCCCAGATAAATTAGTGCTACTGCACTTTACACCATATCAGCTTGAAAACGGTTTCGTAGGAACACTCAACTTACAAATACTGAGGGAAACCTGTATATATCTAAGATCATGTTTAAAGCGATTTGATTCCCTCTGTCTGTCCTCCCTAAGTGTGGTCATCTGCGTATATTCATTAATTACATAGGGTCTCTCTGACTGGGGCAGTATGAGTTCATTTTTCCAGTTGCCCTTGAGAAGACCTTGAGCCCCTGCAGTCCACGTGTTTGATCTGATTTGGTTTCGTTTATTTTCGTCAAATGTACAATGGAAAGGTTTGTTTTTATTGTAATGCAGGCACATGACAGTAAACAAGAAAACAGAGATCACAGGGTCCTTGGACAGAGTAGGGCATACAATGGTTACAGCTTCACAGGAGGTGTGCAAAGTAAGATCGACATTAGCAAGATTAATATTATTTAAAAAGTGAGACATGTCAATTTGTCAGTCTAATAATGGTAGGGAAGGAAGTGTTCCTGAGCATGCTGGTCCATGTTTTCAAACTTCTGTGTCTCCTCCCTGTTGGAAGAGTTTGTAGGATATCATTCCTGTTTTGGGGGAGATCTTTGATGTTGCCAGCCTTTCTGCGACAATGACAAGTACAAATGGGCGAAAGATTGTCTTCCGTGATGGTTTGGACTGTGCACAAAACCGTCTGTAGTTTCTTATGGTCCTAGGCAGAGCAGTTACCATGTCAGGTCATTATGCACCCGAACAGAATGCTTTGAGTTGCCGGTATGCAGAGCACTGTGAGCCGAGCGGTTTCAAAATAGTTAGATGCAATAATTGGCTGTTAAATGGATACCCACGTTCTGGTTGCTGTTTTGACAACAATTGAAATTTAACTGATAATTTTAAATTATGTCCTCCATACCAAAACTTTGTTGAATGCATTGTATTGCCAACATCGAACCAATGAACCATTCACCTGCTTCAAACGAATATAGAAGCCATCACCATCACAACGAAGGACAAAGAAACAGAAACAAAGGGAAGGAGGGAGAACGCAGCGAGCGAAACAGATGGACAGTCAGTCAAAGAGAGAAAGGAAACTAAACAAGGAAACAAACAGTTGCATGTGCAGGGAGAAGGGAAGATAATACGTTCAGGGAAAGTAACAGAAGACAGGGAAAAGGAAAACACAGGGAAATAGGCAGTGTGAGAGAAACAGTGAGAGACAAAGTTCACAGGGAGCTGGGGATAGTGTCAAGGGGAACTGGGGGAATGGGAGGACCTGGGGGTGAGGACCGGAGAAACCTGATCGTGAGCACTGGAGGGAGCTGGGGGTAGGGAGATGAGGATTTATTTTGTCCTGTGCCAAAATATCCAGGAAGATCAAGGTAAGCATGGATGTACTGAACGATGGCTGTAAAACATGTCTGAGAGGCATATAGGTTACGCTGCACAGGGCGTGCGCTAGGCTAGGTCAATATGAACAAAATCAGCATTATCTGAGATTAGAGAGCCCATTCATCAGGCTAATAACAGCCAGGAAGAAGCTGTTCCTGAACTTGCTGCTCTGTGTGTTCAAGCGTCTGTATCTTTTAGCCTGATGGAAGAGGTTGTGGGAGATCTTTACAGGCATATGATGTGTCTTTGGTAATGTTAGAACAAAGAACATTGCAGTACAGGAACAGGCCATTCGGCGGTCCAAGCCTGCGACGATCCAAATCCTCCATCTCAACCTAAAGGTCTGTATCCCTATGCTCCCTGCCCATTCATGTATATTTCTCGAAACATCTTAAATGGAGCACCACTGGTCACAGTTCTCCATTTTGAGAAACTACCTTCCCCAATTACGCTCTGTCCCCTCTTGCCAATTATATTCTTTATTCATGTAGCTAGCACACCCTGGACACCATGTGACTTCACTTTCTCCATTACCCGACCATGGGAAATCTTATCAAACGTCTTTCTGACGTCCATGTACATGACATCTACAGCCCCTCCCTCATCAATCAACTTTGTCACTTCCTCAAATAATTCTATTAAGTTGGTAAGACATGACCTTCCCTGCACTAAATCATGTTGCCTATCACTGATAAGACCATTTTCATTCAAATGAGAATAGAACCTATCCCTCAGTATCTTCTTTCGCAGCTTCCCTACCCCAGACGTCAGACTCACCGGTCTATAATTAACGGGATTATTCATGCTACCCTTCTTAAACAAGGAGATTAGAAACTTTCCAGTCCTCTGGGACCTCAGTTGTGTTCAAGGATGTTACAAAGATATCTGTTAAGGCCCTAGTTATTTCCTCTCTCTCTTTCCTCAGTAATCTTGGACAGATGTTGGCAGCCTTTCTACGGCAACGAGCCGTGTAAATCGAGTCAATGGTTGAGAGATTGGAGTCCGTCATAGTCTGCGCTGTGAACACAATCTTCTGTAATTTCTGACGGACTTGGGCAGAGTGTTGCCGTACCAGGCCATTATGCAACCGGACAGTATGTTCACAATAGTGCATCTGTAGAAGTAGTGCATGCTAAATATCCTGAGCCAAGTGAGGAAGGAGAGACGTTTTTGAACCATCTTGTCTGTGACACCTATGTGAGAAGTCACGGGTAGGTTGCCAGTTATCATCACTCCGAAGGACTTGACGCTCTGCACTGTCTCGACCATTGATGTAGATAGCGGCTTGTTCCCCTCCTTTCATTCTAAAGACAATGATCAGTTCTTTACTTTTGCCGAATTTGAGAGGGAGGTTATTATCATTCCACCATGCCACCAAACCCACTATCTCCTTTCTGTGTTCAGACTCATCGTTGTTTGATATCCCTCCTGCTTTGGTGATGTCATCAGCAAACTTACAGTTGGCATTGTTTGGAATTTGGCAACACCGCCACGTGTGTACCGGTGTACAGTAGGGGGCTGAGGGCACAGCCGTGTGTGTACGGGAGTACAGTAGGGGTTTAAGGACACAGCCGTATGTGTACAGGGAGTACAGTAGGGGGGTGAGGACACAGCCATGTGTGTACAGGGAGTACAGTAGGGGGCTGAGGACACAGCCCTGTGTGTGCACAGGGAGTACAGTAGGGGCTGAGGGACACAGCTGTGTGGGTACAGGGAATACAGTAGGGGGCTGAGGACACAGCCGCGTGTGTTCAGGGAGTGCAGTAGGACTGAGGGCACAGCCGTGCGTGTGCAGGGCGTACAATAGGACCGAGGGCACAGCCATCGGTGTACAGGGAGGACAGTAGGGGGCTAAGGATACATCGTGTGTGTACAGAGAGCACTGTAGGGGGCTGAGAGCACAGCCTTGTGTGTACAGGGAGTACAGTAGTGGGCTGAGGACACAGCCGTGTGTGTCCAGGGAGTACAGTAGGGGGCTGAGGACACAGCCATGTATGTAGGCAGTACGGTAGGGAGCGGAGGACACAGCCATATGTGTACAGGGAGTACAGTAGGGGGCTGAGGACACAGCCCTGTGTGTACAGGGAGTACCGTAGCGAGCTGAGGAACACAGCCATGTGTGTACAGGGAGTACAGTAGGGAGCGGAGGACACAGCTGTGTGTGTACAGTGAGAACTGTAGGGGGCTGAGGGCACAGCTGTGTGTGTACAGGGAGTACAGTAGGGGGCTGAAGACACAGCCATGTGTGTACAGGGAGTACCGCAGCGAGCTGGAGGACACAGCCGTGTGTGTATAGGGAGTACAGTAGGGGGCTGAGAGCACAGCCGTGTGTGTACAGTGAGTACAGTAGGGTGCTGAGGACACAGAAGTAGGTGTAAAGGGAGTACAGTAGGGGGCTGAGGGACACAGCTGTGTGGTACAGGGAGTACAGTAGGGTGCTGAGTACACAGCCGTGTGTGTGCAGGGAGTACAGTAGGGGGCTGAGGGTCACAGCCGTGTGTGTACAGGGAGTACAGTAGCGAGCTGAGGGACACAGCTGTGTGTGTACAGGAGTACAGTTGGGGGCTGAGAGCACAGCCGTGTGTGTACAGTGATACCGTAGGGAGCAGAGGACGCAGCCGTGTGTGTCCAGGGAGTACAGTAGGGGGCTGAGGAATTAGCTGTGTGTTTACAGGGAGTACGGTAGCGAGCTGAGGGACACAGCCTTGTGTGCAGGGAGTACAGTAGGGGGCTGAGGGACACAGCCCTGTGTGTACAGGGAGTACAGTAGTGGGCTGAGGGACACAGAGTAAAAAATGAGGTCTGCAGATGCTGGAGATCACAGCTGCAAATGTGTTGCTGGTCAAAGCACAGCAGGCCAGGCAGCATCTCAGGAATAGAGAATTCTATTGAGGTACACAGCCCTGTGTGTACAGGGAGTACAGTAGGGGGCTGATGACAAAGCCGTGTGTGTAGAGGAGTATGGTAGTGGGCTGAGGGACAGGCAGTGTGTGCACAGGGAGTACAGTAGGGGGCTGAGGTCACACCTTTTGTTGCATAGGGAGTACAGTCAGGGGTGATGACACAGCCGTATGTGTACAAGGAATACAGTAGGGGGCTGAGGCCACAGCTGTCAGAGTACAGGGAGCACAGTAGGGGACTGAGGACACTGCCGTGTGTGTACAGGGAGTACAGTAGGGGCTGAGGGACACAGCCGTGTGTGTACAGGGAGTACAGTAGGGGGCTGAGAGCACAGCCGTGTGTGTACCATGAGTACAGTAGGGGGCTGAGGGACACAGCCGTGTGTGTACAGGGAGTACAGTAGGTGGCTGAGGATACAGCTGTGTGTGTACAGAGAGTACTGTAGGGGGCTGAGAGCACAGCCCTGTGTGTACAGGGAGTACAGTAGGGGGCTGATGACAAAGCCGTGTGTGTACAGGAGTATGGTAGTGGGCTGAGGGACAGGCAGTGTGTGCACAGGGAGTACAGTAGGGGGCTGAGGTCACACCTTTTGTTGCATTGGGAGTACAGTCAGGGGTGATGACACAACCGTATGTGTACAAGGAATACAGTAGGGGGCTGAGGCCACAGCTGTCAGAGTACAGGGAGCACAGTAGGGGACTGAGGACACTGCTGTGTGTGTACAGGGAGTACAGTAGGGGCTGAGGGACACAGCCGTTTGTGTACAGGGAGTACAGTAGGGGGCTGAGAGCACAGCCGTGTGTGTACCGTGAGTACAGTAGGGGGCTGAGGGACACAGCCGTGTGTGTACAGGGAGTACAGTAGGGGGCTGAGGATCCAGCCGTGTGTGTACAGAGAGTACTGTAGGGGGCTGAGAGCACAGCCGTGTATGTACAGGGAGTACAGTAGGGGGGTGAGGGACACAGCCGTTGGTGTACAGGGAGGACAGTAGGGGGCTGAGGATACAGCCGTGTGTGTACAGAGAGTACTGTAGGGGGCTGAGGCCACAGCCTTGTGTGTACAGGGAGTACAGTAGTGGGCTGAGGACACAGCCGTGTGTGTCCAGGGAGTACAGTAGGGGGCTGAGGACACAGCCGTGTATGTAGGCAGTACGGTAGGGAGCGGAGGACACAGCCATATGTGTACAGGGAGTACAGTAGGGGGCTGAGGACACAGCCCTGTGTGTACAGGGAGTACCGTAGCGAGCTGAGGGACACAGCCATGTGTGTACAGGGAGTACAGTAGGGAGCGGAGGACACAGCTGTGTGTGTACAGTGAGAACTGTAGGGGGCTGAGGGCACAGCTGTGTGTGTACAGGGAGTACAGTAGGGGGCTGAGGACACAGCCGTGTGTGTACAGGGAGTACAACAGCGAGCTGAAGGACACAGCCATGTGTGTATAGGGAGTACAGTAGGGGGCTGAGAGCACAGCCGTGTGTGTACAGTGAGTACAGTAGGGTGCTGAGGTCACAGAAGTAGGTGTAAAGGGAGTACAGTAGGGGGCTGAGGGACACAGCTGTGTGGGTACAGGGAGTACAGTAGGGTGCTGAGTACACAGCCGTGTGTGTGCAGGGAGTACAGTAGGGGGCTGAGGGTCACAGCCGTGTGTGTACAGGGAGTACAGTAGCGAGCTGAGGGACACAGCCGTGTGTGTACAGGGAGTACAGTAGTGGGCTGAGGGACACAGAGTAAAAAATGAGGTCTGCAGATGCTGGAGATCACAGCTGCAAATGTGTTGTTGGTCAAAGCACAGCAGGCCAGGCAGCATCTCAGGAATAGAGAATTCTATTGAGGTACACAGCCCTGTGTGTACAGGGAGTACAGTAGGGGGCTGATGACAAAGCCGTGTGTGTACAGGAGTATGGTAGTGGGCTGAGGGACAGGCAGTGTGTGCACAGGGAGTACAGTAGGGGGCTGAGGTCACACCTTTTGTTGCATAGGGAGTACAGTCAGGGGTGATGACACAGCCGTATGTGTACAAGGAATACAGTAGGGGGCTGAGGCCACAGCTGTCAGAGTACAGGGAGCACAGTAGGGGACTGAGGACACTGCCGTGTGTGTACAGGGAGTACAGTAGGGGCTGAGGGACACAGCCGTGTGTGTACAGGGAGTACAGTAGGGGGCTGAGAGCACAGCCGTGTGTGTACCATGAGTACAGTAGGGGGCTGAGGGACACAGCCGTGTGTGTACAGGGAGTACAGTAGGTGGCTGAGGATACAGCTGTGTGTGTACAGAGAGTACTGTAGGGGGCTGAGAGCACAGCCGTGTGTGTACAGGGAGTACAGTAGGGGGCTGATGACAAAGCCGTGTGTGTACAGGAGTATGGTAGTGGGCTGAGGGACAGGCAGTGTGTGCACAGGGAGTACAGTAGGGGGCTGAGGTCACACCTTTTGTTGCATTGGGAGTACAGTCAGGGGTGATGACACAACCGTATGTGTACAAGGAATACAGTAGGGGGCTGAGGCCACAGCTGTCAGAGTACAGGGAGCACAGTAGGGGACTGAGGACACTGCTGTGTGTGTACAGGGAGTACAGTAGGGGCTGAGGGACACAGCCGTTTGTGTACAGGGAGTACAGTAGGGGGCTGAGAGCACAGCCGTGTGTGTACCGTGAGTACAGTAGGGGACTGAGGGACACAGCCGTGTGTGTACAGGGAGTACAGTAGGGGGCTGAGGATCCAGCCGTGTGTGTACAGAGAGTACTGTAGGGGGCTGAGAGCACAGCCGTGTATGTACAGGGAGTACAGTAGGGGGGTGAGGGACACAGCCGTTGGTGTACAGGGAGGACAGTAGGGGGCTGAGGATACAGCCGTGTGTGTACAGAGAGTACTGTAGGGGGCTGAGGCCACAGCCTTGTGTGTACAGGGAGTACAGTAGTGGGCTGAGGACACAGCCGTGTGTGTCCAGGGAGTACAGTAGGGGGCTGAGGACACAGCCGTGTATGTAGGCAGTACGGTAGGGAGCGGAGGACACAGCCATATGTGTACAGGGAGTACAGTAGGGGGCTGAGGACACAGCCCTGTGTGTACAGGGAGTACCGTAGCGAGCTGAGGGACACAGCCATGTGTGTACAGGGAGTACAGTAGGGAGCGGAGGACACAGCTGTGTGTGTACAGTGAGAACTGTAGGGGGCTGAGGGCACAGCTGTGTGTGTACAGGGAGTACAGTAGGGGGCTGAGGACACAGCCGTGTGTGTACAGGGAGTACAACAGCGAGCTGAGGGACACAGCTGTGTGTGTACAGGAGTACAGTAGGGGGCTGAGAGCACAGCCGTGTGTGTACAGTGATACCGTAGGGAGCAGAGGACGCAGCCGTGTGTGTCCAGGGAGTACAGTAGGGGGCTGAGGAATTAGCTGTGTGTGTACAGGGAGTACCGTAGCGAGCTGAGGGACACAGCCTTGTGTACAGGGACTACAGTAGGGGGCTGAGGGACACAGCCCTGTGTGTACAGGGAGTACAGTAGGGGGCTGATGACAAAGCCGTGTGTGTACAGGAGTATGGTAGTGGGCTGAGGGACAGGCAGTGTGTGCACAGGGAGTACAGTAGGGGGCTGAGGTCACACCTTTTGTTGCATAGGGAGTACAGTCAGGGGTGATGACACAGCCGTATGTGTACAAGGAATACAGTAGGGGGCTGAGGCCACAGCTGTCAGAGTACAGGGAGCACAGTAGGGGACTGAGGACACTGCCGTGTGTGTACAGGGAGTACAGTAGGGGGTTGAGGGACACAGCTGTGTGCGTACAGAGAGTACCGTAGGGGGCTGAGGGACACAGCCGTGTGTGTACAGTGAGTACAGTAGTGGGCTGAGGGACACAGCCCTGTGTGTACAGGGAGTACAGTATGGGGCTGATGACAAAGCCGTGTGTGTACAGGGAGTACAGTAGGGGGTTGAGGGACACAGCTGTGTGCGTACAGAGAGTACCGTAGGGGGCTGAGGGACACAGCCGTGTGTGTACAGTGAGTACAGTAGTGGGCTGAGGGACACAGCCCTGTGTGTACAGGGAGTACAGTATGGGGCTGATGACAAAGCCGTGTGTGTGCAGGAGTATGGTAGTGGGCTGAGGGACAGGCAGTGTGTGCGCAGGGAGTACAGTAGGGGGCTGAGGTCACACCTTTTGTTGCATAGGGAGTACAGTCAGGGGTGATGACACAGCCGTATGTGTACAAGGAATACAGTAGGGGGCTGAGGCCACAGCTGTCAGAGTACAGGGAGCACAGTAGGGGACTGAGGACACTGCCGTGTGTGTACAGGGAGTACAGTAGGGGGCTGAGAGCACAGCCGTGTGTGTACAGGGAGTACAGTAGGGGGCTGAGGGACACAGCCGTGTGTGTACAGGGAGTACAGTAGGGGCTGAGGGACACAGCCGTGTGTGTACAGGGAGTACAGTATGGGGCTGAGGATCCAGCCGTGTGTGTACAGAGAGTACTGTAGGGGGCTGAGAGCACAGCCGTGTATGTACAGGGAGTACAGTAGGGGGGTGAGGGACACAGCCGTTGGTGTACAGGGAGGACAGTAGGGGGCTGAGGATACAGCCGTGTGTGTACAGAGAGTACTGTAGGGGGCTGAGGCCACAGCCTTGTGTGTACAGGGAGTACAGTAGTGGGCTGAGGACACAGCCGTGTGTGTCCAGGGAGTGCAGTAGGGGGCTGAGGACACAGCCGTGTATGTAGGCAGTACGGTAGGGAGCGGAGGACACAGCCATATGTGTACAGGGAGTACAGTAGGGGGCTGAGGACACAGCCCTGTGTGTACAGGGAGTACCGTAGCGAGCTGAGGGACACAGCCATGTGTGTACAGGGAGTACAGTAGGGAGCGGAGGACACAGCTGTGTGTGTACAGTGAGAACTGTAGGGGGCTGAGGGCACAGCTGTGTGTGTACAGGGAGTACAGTAGGGGGCTGAGGACACAGCCGTGTGTGTACAGGGAGTACAACAGCGAGCTGAAGGACACAGCCATGTGTGTATAGGGAGTACAGTAGGGGGCTGAGAGCACAGCCGTGTGTGTACAGTGAGTACAGTAGGGTGCTGAGGTCACAGAAGTAGGTGTAAAGGGAGTACAGTAGGGGGCTGAGGGACACAGCTGTGTGGGTACAGGGAGTACAGTAGGGTGCTGAGTACACAGCCGTGTGTGTGCAGGGAGTACAGTAGGGGGCTGAGGGTCACAGCCGTGTGTGTACAGGGAGTACAGTAGCGAGCTGAGGGACACAGCCGTGTGTGTACAGGGAGTACAGTAGTGGGCTGAGGGACACAGAGTAAAAAATGAGGTCTGCAGATGCTGGAGATCACAGCTGCAAATGTGTTGTTGGTCAAAGCACAGCAGGCCAGGCAGCATCTCAGGAATAGAGAATTCTATTGAGGTACACAGCCCTGTGTGTACAGGGAGTACAGTAGGGGGCTGATGACAAAGCCGTGTGTGTACAGGAGTATGGTAGTGGGCTGAGGGACAGGCAGTGTGTGCACAGGGAGTACAGTAGGGGGCTGAGGTCACACCTTTTGTTGCATAGGGAGTACAGTCAGGGGTGATGACACAGCCGTATGTGTACAAGGAAAACAGTAGGGGGCTGAGGCCACAGCTGTCAGAGTACAGGGAGCACAGTAGGGGACTGAGGACACTGCCGTGTGTGTACAGGGAGTACAGTAGGGGCTGAGGGACACAGCCGTGTGTGTACAGGGAGTACAGTAGGGGGCTGAGAGCACAGCCGTGTGTGTACCATGAGTACAGTAGGGGGCTGAGGGACACAGCCGTGTGTGTACAGGGAGTACAGTAGGTGGCTGAGGATACAGCTGTGTGTGTACAGAGAGTACTGTAGGGGGCTGAGAGCACAGCCGTGTGTGTACAGGGAGTACAGTAGGGGGCTGATGACAAAGCCGTGTGTGTACAGGAGTATGGTAGTGGGCTGAGGGACAGGCAGTGTGTGCACAGGGAGTACAGTAGGGGGCTGAGGTCACACCTTTTGTTGCATTGGGAGTACAGTCAGGGGTGATGACACAACCGTATGTGTACAAGGAATACAGTAGGGGGCTGAGGCCACAGCTGTCAGAGTACAGGGAGCACAGTAGGGGACTGAGGACACTGCTGTGTGTGTACAGGGAGTACAGTAGGGGCTGAGGGACACAGCCGTTTGTGTACAGGGAGTACAGTAGGGGGCTGAGAGCACAGCCGTGTGTGTACCGTGAGTACAGTAGGGGACTGAGGGACACAGCCGTGTGTGTACAGGGAGTACAGTAGGGGGCTGAGGATCCAGCCGTGTGTGTACAGAGAGTACTGTAGGGGGCTGAGAGCACAGCCGTGTATGTACAGGAAGTACAGTAGGGGGGTGAGGGACACAGCCGTTGGTGTACAGGGAGGACAGTAGGGGGCTGAGGATACAGCCGTGTGTGTACAGAGAGTACTGTAGGGGGCTGAGGCCACAGCCTTGTGTGTACAGGGAGTACAGTAGTGGGCTGAGGACACAGCCGTGTGTGTCCAGGGAGTACAGTAGGGGGCTGAGGACACAGCCGTGTATGTAGGCAGTACGGTAGGGAGCGGAGGACACAGCCATATGTGTACAGGGAGTACAGTAGGGGGCTGAGGACACAGCCCTGTGTGTACAGGGAGTACCGTAGCGAGCTGAGGGACACAGCCATGTGTGTACAGGGAGTACAGTAGGGAGCGGAGGACACAGCTGTGTGTGTACAGTGAGAACTGTAGGGGGCTGAGGGCACAGCTGTGTGTGTACAGGGAGTACAGTAGGGGACTGAGGGACACAGCCGTGTGTGTACAGGGAGTACAGTAGGGGGCTGAGGATCCAGCCGTGTGTGTACAGAGAGTACTGTAGGGGGCTGAGAGCACAGCCGTGTATGTACAGGGAGTACAGTAGGGGGGTGAGGGACACAGCCGTTGGTGTACAGGGAGGACAGTAGGGGGCTGAGGATACAGCCGTGTGTGTACAGAGAGTACTGTAGGGGGCTGAGGCCACAGCCTTGTGTGTACAGGGAGTACAGTAGTGGGCTGAGGACACAGCCGTGTGTGTCCAGGGAGTACAGTAGGGGGCTGAGGACACAGCCGTGTATGTAGGCAGTACGGTAGGGAGCGGAGGACACAGCCATATGTGTACAGGGAGTACAGTAGGGGGCTGAGGACACAGCCGTGTGTGTACAGGGAGTACAACAGCGAGCTGAAGGACACAGCCGTGTGTGTACAGTGAGTACAGTAGGGTGCTGAGGACACAGAAGTAGGTGTAAAGGGAGTACAGTAGGGGGCTGAGGGACACAGCTGTGTGGGTTCAGGGAGTACAGTAGGGTGCTGAGTACACAGCCGTGTGTGTGCAGGGAGTACAGTAGGGGGCTGAGGGTCACAGCCGTGTGTGTTCAGGGAGTACAGTAGCGAGCTGAGGGACACAGCTGTGTGTGTACAGGAGTACAGTAGGGGGCTGAGAGCACAGCCGTGTGTGTACAGTGATACCGTAGGGAGCAGAGGACGCAGCCGTGTGTGTCCAGGGAGTACAGTAGGGGGCTGAGGAATTAGCTGTGTGTGTACAGGGAGTACCGTAGCGAGCTGAGGGACACAGCCTTGTGTACAGGGACTACAGTAGGGGGCTGAGGGACACAGCCCTGTGTGTACAGGGAGTACAGTAGGGGGCTGATGACAAAGCCGTGTGTGTACAGGAGTATGGTAGTGGGCTGAGGGACAGGCAGTGTGTGCACAGGGAGTACAGTAGGGGGCTGAGGTCACACCTTTTGTTGCATAGGGAGTACAGTCAGGGGTGATGACACAGCCGTATGTGTACAAGGAATACAGTAGGGGGCTGAGGCCACAGCTGTCAGAGTACAGGGAGCACAGTAGGGGACTGAGGACACTGCCGTGTGTGTACAGGGAGTACAGTAGGGGGTTGAGGGACACAGCTGTGTGCGTACAGAGAGTACCGTAGGGGGCTGAGGGACACAGCCGTGTGTGTACAGTGAGTACAGTAGTGGGCTGAGGGACACAGCCCTGTGTGTACAGGGAGTACAGTATGGGGCTGATGACAAAGCCGTGTGTGTACAGGGAGTACAGTAGGGGGTTGAGGGACACAGCTGTGTGCGTACAGAGAGTACCGTAGGGGGCTGAGGGACACAGCCGTGTGTGTACAGTGAGTACAGTAGTGGGCTGAGGGACACAGCCCTGTGTGTACAGGGAGTACAGTATGGGGCTGATGACAAAGCCGTGTGTGTGCAGGAGTATGGTAGTGGGCTGAGGGACAGGCAGTGTGTGCGCAGGGAGTACAGTAGGGGGCTGAGGTCACACCTTTTGTTGCATAGGGAGTACAGTCAGGGGTGATGACACAGCCGTATGTGTACAAGGAATACAGTAGGGGGCTGAGGCCACAGCTGTCAGAGTACAGGGAGCACAGTAGGGGACTGAGGACACTGCCGTGTGTGTACAGGGAGTACAGTAGGGGGCTGAGAGCACAGCCGTGTGTGTACAGGGAGTACAGTAGGGGGCTGAGGGACACAGCCGTGTGTGTACAGGGAGTACAGTAGGGGCTGAGGGACACAGCCGTGTGTGTACAGGGAGTACAGTATGGGGCTGAGGACACATCCTCCAGGAGCTCCAGTGTTGTGTGTTATTGTGGCGGCGTTGCAGATACCTATCTTCACTAATTGTAGTCTGTTGGTCAGAAACTGGGGGATCCAGTTTCAGAGGGTGCAGCCGCGACTAAGGTCACGGAATTTTGAGATCAGTCTGGAGGGGATAATGATGTTTAAGTTGGAGATGTACTCAATGAGCAGGAGTCCGGTGTAGGTGGCTTTGTTGTCCAGATGTCCTAGGGATGAGTACATGGCTCGGGATACAGCATCTGTTGTGGATCCGTTACATCAGTCGGCATATTATAGGGGACCAAGTAAGGCTGGGAGATTGGAGGTAATGTGGGCCATAACCAGCCTTTCAAATCACTCCATGTTTATTGAGGTTAGAGCCATTTGGCGGTAATCAATAAGTCATTAAAGCATGAGCTTTCTCACTTCCAAGGTTGGTGTTATGATTTGGAGATGCCGGTGTTGGACTGGGGTGTACAAAGTTAAAAATCACACAACACCAGGTTATAGTCCAACAGGTTTAATTGGAAGCACAATGATGAAGGTTGATGTTGGTCTTTTTGAAGCAGGTTGGGATTTCAGCTTATGGGAGGGAAAAGCTGAAATTGTATGTGAATACCTCTGTCAGTTGGTCCTCACAGGGTCTGAGTGCTCAGCCGGGAACACAATCCATGGCTGTCGCTTTCCTTGATTTGACCAACAGGAAGACTGATCATACCTGCAGTAGTGAGAGCGGGCACAGGTACATCCGAGGCTTTCGGGGCAGGTTTCAGCCTGGCAGTCACACAAGTATTCATCATAGACATCCCCTCGCCGACCTTCCTCCATCGTCATCAATACACAGTGACATGGTTGATGTGAGCACCAATGAGTTAGTATCGAGACGGAGTGACATCAATCGACTGTGCTTGTGCACAATAATGAAGTAAACTCACAACAAAAGGGGGTAGGGTGTGCTTCTACTGAGAGTCAGTGGTGCAGGGAGTGAAGACTTTACAGGTGTAATTCAAGTCAAGCCACTGCTTTAACCTGAATGAAGTCAGGCACCGAGACTGTTGTGCCTTATAGATGGTGGACGGTTCTTAGGGAGCCAGGAGATGTATTATATATGAACAAACTGAACAAAGGACTTGAGGACAGTTTTGCTAGGTTTGCAGATGATATTGAGGAAGTGGGGAAGCTGCAGAAAGGCTTGAACAGTTTAGGACTGTGGGAAAACACATGGCTGATGGAGCACAATATGGGAACGTGTGAGAATATGCACTTTGGTAGGCGTAAGAGGGGAGACACTATATTCTAATAGGATCCATTAATTCTGAAGCCCAAAAGGATTTTGAAGCACTCGTCCTCTCTTATGGTTAACGTGCATGTTCAGTTGGCATTTAGGAAAGCAAAAGCAATGTTCGCATTCATTTCAAGAGAGCAAGAATGCAAGACGGGAGACATACTGCTGACAATGTAATGGGCTTTGGACAGACAGCATTTGGCCAATTGTGAGCTGTTTTAGACACTATCTCTGGAGAAAGATCTGCTGGTGTTGGAGATGATCCTGGGGATGATAGCTTGTCATATGAGCGGCAGTGTGTGCACTCGATGGAATTTAGAAGAATTGTGGGGGGTGGGGGCTGGGGGTGTTCTGTTTGAAACTAATGGATTACTGAAAAAATTGATGCAGTCAGTATGTAGAAGATATTTCCACTTTTCATAGAGATAATGACAAAAAGGCACAGTATCAGAATGAAGGAATGGCTGAATGGCCTAAGTCTATTGCTATATCATGCCGTTTAGGACATTGGGTCTATTATTCAGTATAGACTTGTAAGTTTCTGACCTGCTCTTGTAACCCTTGTATTTGTATATTGATTTGACTTCACGTACTGGTCAATGGTAACCCCTGTGATATGGACGGTGGGAGGATTCAGTGTCAGCCAGTATTCCATTAATATTTTGAATATGAGTTGCTATCAGTGAGTCTCATCTGGCGGGAGTACATTCTCTCTACGATGATTGTCATTTTCTGTCTGGTATTTTCGAAGGATTGATCCAACAATGCGCCAGTATTGTTGATTTAAACAGAACAGATTCAATTTATCACAGCATTCAGCAACAATATGTCATCGAATACTGAACACCCTTTAATAACAGAAAAGTCTAAAATGTTCAATATTAGACACATCGCTTTCCTGTTCATGTTCAAATCAGATAACCTGTCCCATCGAGATGCTCAACTTGGAACTATTTTAAAAAATAGATTTTTTTGGATGTGGGCACTGCTGGATGCGCCCAGCATTTCTTGCCCGTCCCCAGTTGCCCTTGGGAAGGTGGTGCTGAGCTGCCTTCTCGAACTGCTGCAACCTACCTGCTGTGCGGTGACCCACTAGTGACTAAAGAGGGAATTCCAGGGTTTTCACGCAGCAATAGTGAAGGAACGGCAATGCATATCCAAATCAGGATGTTAACTCATTTGGAGGGGAATTGGAAGATGGTGCTGTTCGCAAAAGTCTACTCCCTTGTCATTCCAAATGGAGTTGTTTAATCGTCCGCCACCATTTACGATCAGATTAGCAGGACTGCAGAGCTTAATTCTGATGCATTAGAAGGAGCTGTCTGAAGATCTTTGGGTATTTCTCCATTGTGTCTTGTAGATCGTGCACACTGCTGCTCCTGAGTGACCATGGTGAAGGGAGTGAATGCTTGTGGATGTGGTGCAAATCAAATGTGCTGTTTTGTCCTGGATTGTGTCAAGCTTCTTTAGTGTTGTTGGGGCTGCACTCATTCAGACAAGTGAAGATATTCCATCTCATTCCTGACTTGTGCTTTGTAGATAATGGACAGGCTACGGATAGTCAGGAGGTGAGTTTCTCGTGTAGTATTCCTAGCCTCTGATCTGCTGTTATATTCATGTGGCGAGTCCAGTTGAGTTTCTGGTCAATGAAACCCCCCAGAATATTGATAGTGGGGGAGATTAGTGCTGATAATGTTGCTGAATACAAAGTGGTTATATTGTTCCTCAATGATGACAGTCATTGGCTGAACTTATGTGGCGCAAATGTTACTTGCCCAGATATTTTTGCTTAGGGCATGGCCTGCTTCCGTATCTGAGCATTTGCGAATGGTGCTGAACATTGTGCTGTCATCATCGAATATCCCCACTTCTCACCTTATGATAGAAGGAAGGTCATTGTTGAAGCAGCTGAAGATATTTGGACCTAGGACATTATCCTAAGGGACTACTGCGGAGATTTTCTGGAGCTGAGATGACTGACCTCCAACAACAATGACCATCTTCCTATCTGTCAGGTATGACTCCTATAACAGAGTGCTGGCCCGCGGTACCATTTTTGCTTGGGGTCCTTGATGTCACAATTGGCAGAATGCAGCCTTAACGTCAAGGGCTGGAATTCAGTTCCTTTTTCTATGTTTGAACCAAGTCTGTGACGAGTTCAGGAGCTGAATGATCCTGGCAAAACCCAAACTGGGCGTCACTGAGCAGGTTAGTTTTGAGCAGGTGCAGTTTGATAGCACTGTTGATGACACCTTCCATGATTTTACTGCTGATGGAGAGTAGAGTAAGGCGGTATTAGGATGGATAGAATTTGTCCTGCGTTTTATGTAGAGAACACACTTGAGCCGTTTTTCCCCATTGTCGGTTTGTAAACATACTGGAACAGCTTGGCTAGGGGAGCGTGATGTTCTGGAGCACAAGTCTTCAGGACTATTGCGGCATGTTATCAGGGCCTATAGCCGTTGCAGTATCCAGTGCCTTCAACCGTTTCTCGATATCAGTTAATCGAATTTGCTGAAGACTGCTCTATGTAATGATGGGGACCATCGGAGGTGGCCGAAATGGATCACCCACTCAAAACTTCTGACTGAAGATTGCAATGAAAGCTTCAGCCTTATATTTTGCACTGATGTGCTGGGTTCTTCCATCATTGAGGTTGGGGATATTTGTGGAGACTCCTGCTCCGGTGAGTTGTTTAATCGTCCGTCACCATTCATGATCAGAATAGCAGGACTGCAGAGCTTAAATCTGATGCATTGGTTTTGTGATCGCTAAGCTCTGTCTGTCCCTTGCAGTTTATGCTATCTGGCACGCAGGTATTTGTGCTTGGAAGCTTCAGCAGATGAATATTTTATCTTTATATATTCCTGGTTCTGCTCCTGGGATGCCCTCCTGCATTCTCCATTGAACCAGGTTTAATCCTCTGGATTGATGGTAATGTTTGAGTGGGGGAATGCTGGGCCGTGATGTTACAGATTATGCTGGAGTACAGTTCTGCTGCTATTGATGGTCCACAGTGTCTTATGGATGGACAGTCTTGAGTTGCTAGATCTGCTAAAAGTTGTGCCATTTAACATGGCGATAGTGCCACACAACACAATAGAGCTTATGGAGATAATAGACTTCGTCTCCACAAGGATGGTGTAGTGGTCACTTTTACTGATACTGTCATGGACTTATACATCTGCAGTTAGTAGATGAGTAAGGATGAGGTCAGGTATTTTTTTTACGCTCTCGTTCATTCCCTCACCACCTTCTGCTGACCCAATCTAGTAGCTATGTCCTGAGGAGCCGACCAGCATGATCAGTCGTACTGTTGCCAAAACAGTAGGTGGTATGGTGGTTAGCACTGCTGTCTCACAGCGCCTGAGACCCGGGTTCAATTCCCGACTCAGGCGACTGACTGTGTGGAATTTGCACGTTCTCCCCGTGTCTGCGTGGGTTTCCTCTGGGTGCTCCGGTTTCCTCCCACAGTCCAAAGATGTGCGGGTCAGGTGAATTGTCCATGCTAAATTGCCCGTAGTATTAGGTAAGGGGCAAATGTAGGGGTATGCGTGGGTTGCGCTTCGGCGGGTCAGTGTGGACTTGTTGGGCCGAAGGGCCTGTTTCCACACTGTAAGTAATCTAATCTAAAAAAAAACACTCTTGACAGTCGACTTTGAAATCCCCCGGCAGAATTCATTTTGTGCCCTTGCCACAGTCAATGCTTTCTCCAAGTGTTGTTTAACATGGAGGAGGACTGATTCAGCTGAGGAACGACGTTACGTCGTAATCAGTAAGAGACACTTTTGCCCATGTTTAATTTCTGTTATTTCTGTATAGTATGATTCCGTGAGTAAGCCTATGTCGGGCTGTTTCTTGACTAGTCTGTAAGGCAGTTGTTCCAATGTTGGCACCAGACATCAGGTGTTAGTAAGGAAGACTGCAGGTTCTAAAGTGATGTTTCTAATGTTGACTTTTCCGGTGCCCATTTCCATGCAAGTTGATCCATCCGGTTTCATTTGTTTGAAACTTTGTAGGGGTTGGTACAACTGAATGACTCATTGGACAGTTTCAGAGGGCGATTGGGAGTCAATGACATTGCTTTCGGTCTGGAGTTGCATGTCAGCCAGACTAGTTAAGGATGGAAGATTCCTTCATTGCAGGATATTAGGGAACAGGTGGACTTTTCTGACAATCGACAATGATTTCATTCTCAGCAGTAGATTCTTAATTCCAGGGATATTTTTACATTATTGGATTGAATTTCCACCATCTGCAGTGGCGGGATTCAACCTGGATCCACAGAAGAAGAGCTGATTTTTTCTGGATTGATAATCTATTGGTAATACCATGAGACGTATTGGAACCACATATTGCACCCCGCTGCTATTTCTTGTGTTACCCTGCTTTTCATTCATTTCTTATGTTTTTCTGGAATCTCATCCTTAATTAAATCCTGATTGAAATATACAGTCATGAACGCCTTCTCGTCTACTCGAATTTCATTCAGTGTGTTTTGTTTGAACAGATATTTCAAGGCAGCTGTACACGAGAGAAGAGCAGGAAAAGATAATGAGTGATTGTGCACTGTCTCTGTCATCGGACCAGCATGTCTGTCCAGGAAGTATTTATTGTGGGTCACAAAACCTCAATTCTTATGGCATGGATGGAGGCCATTCAGCCCATTGTGGAGTCACAAGCTCTCGAACTGCCCAATTGGAGTTATAGAGAGTGTGTGAAGGGAGATTTTGTGAGAGAGAAGTAAACAGAGAGAGAGCAAGTGAAGGGAGATAAACTGAGAGCGGAAAGAAAGGGGAGCGACTGACTGAGTGTGAGAGGAACAGGTGTTAGATGAGGGTGAAATTGGATAGATCAGAAGACTGCATTACGGTAGATAAATATAAACAGACAGAAGAAAGAAGCTTTATTTAGAAATTCCTCTGGTCGGCAAGCCCTTTGTCTGGGCGCCATACACTGTGAGCACTATGCTGATACTGGCTGTCATCCCAGATTATTTATTTCCAACAATATCACAGAGCTGGGTTACTGACAGCTAAACAAAACCCATGAGGCCAATAGGTTGGTTCCATGGAGAAAGCAGAGCTTTTAATTAGTCTGTGCCAAGAGCAGCAGGAAATGATAACCACCACCATGCCGCCACGAACCCCCCCCCACCCCCCCACCCCTACCCCCTCTCCACACCCACACACACCGATACTGCATGAGAGACTAGGCCAAAGAATATCAGTAAGGGGACTAACTGACAGAAGCGAAATCACGATCTTAGCTGTGGGTCAAATAATGATTGATAAAGTTTGCACACCACTTTCCTAGTGATGTAATTCACATATTCACATTTCAATTTATATAGCTCAATATCAGGTGTGTATTTTAAAAACCTTATCTCTTTGTACTTTGCATATATTGGTGGGTGCACAAAATCATTTTGTTCCTATATTTTATATTGCATAAACGCATTTCATTAATATTATCTCTGCTAATTCCTCATTGTAGATGTATTCTTGAATCTGTTCTTCATATGAGTTATAGAGAGTAGCATTGCAATTCTGGTAACTGGGGAACATCACTGTCCCTCTACCCAGTCTAATCAGCCATGTCCCCCCGTCCTCTCCATCTTCTGTCTTTTCACCAATATTATAATCACAATGTAATCGAAGTCCATGAAGTGACACTTCATGACAGTTCATTAACATCGATAATATCAGCAGCATGACCCAAGCTACCCTCTATGATCCTGGAATAACAATCTGAACTGTGTTTGTCATGTTCAATTCGCTGTTAACGTATCCATGCTGTTTGTTTGTTGTAACCCACGTTTCTTTTGGCACATTTTGCTCTCAGATCATGGATGATAGATGTTTTCTCAATGTTTTACTGATTTTGTAATGACTGATCATTAGTTATGGGATTTATTTCTGTACATATGAACAGAGAAGCATGTTTATGTTTCGTTAAATTTCTGGCATTACTTCCATATCCAAGGCTAACTGAATGATTACACACAAACAATCTGACATCGTCAACATTCTTTCCTTCAGTCATACCCATATCACACCCAGAATGCATTAATATTCAACGTTATTTTGAATGTTAATAAAGTAGAATCGAATTCAAAGGGGTTAACTGGAGATATTTGTTCAGTGATTGTAATGATGTCAGTCTCCGTGGATCGTAGGCGTCCTTAGAGAGTTCCTCTCTTCTATCAATAAGGGAATGCTTTCAGTGTTGTATCCCATAGTATGGGCGGGAGCATGGCCAACAGCAGTAACAGGGATTAGCAGCTTCAGAGAGAAGGGCAGGAGAGATGGGAATCTGGGAACATTAGACTGGAATGTTCCAACGATGGATAGGAGTTTATCCTATGGTCTGTACTGGCTTTCCCAGCCTTGGATATCATTAGTATCGAGGATTGAAGATGTACTGATGGTTATTCAAGCTGGTTACTATCCTATCCTTGCTACAGTTGGTGTTCCTGGTAAGTCACTCTGTCTGTTTAGTGAAACGGTCTGAACTGAATCGATGCTCATTATATGCAGATTTTGGAAAGGTGCAAGCCAACATTTTCAGCTTCAATCCAAGATTCCATTCCTTAGAAATTATAACTAGCAAACTATTATTTACAAATTTCTCCCCAATACGCGAGGGTAAAACACACTGTTCTCAACTTCTTTGATTCATTTTCTCCTGCAAAGTGTACATCTCCATACCCTCTCCACATACCAATCCTTTCCAATACCACCATTAAGACGTTCTAGTCTCCTCCTCAGCCTCAGTTCAATTCCTGAATAAACCACCGTTTGTGCCTTTGTTAATTCCAGATACATCTGTTTCAAGTCCCATTCTAACCACCTGTCCATTGCCAAATAATTGCACTTGAGATGATTTACTTGTTCTCAGCACAAAATCTGAAAGCTGGGCAGACAGTGTATGGTGGGACATGTCATTGGCTCGTATTCCAGAACCAGAGAATAATAATCTGTTGATATCGACTTGCCTTATGCCCATTAGAGAAGGCAGTGGGTCTTCGTTCTCTGGTCAAGTCTTTGTTTAACTGCAAACTCACGGCAATTTGTTTTACTATTTATTGTCCTGTGGAACAGCTGAAACAACCACTCAATTCAAGCTCGGCATAACATACTGGCCTGACCATGGTCGCACACATGCCGTGACGGCAGAACAAAATGAAAGGTAGTTCCCTTCCTCTGCCTGCATCCCATATTCCAACGGCTCATTTCCATTCAGTTAGGTAGACATTCACTGTTTTAGATTATTCTTTGTGTTTGGGTCTCTGCCAAGAGTGATGTCCATCTTCATGGGCACCTCTGGTGCTGGCTTTATTAATGCTGACCTACAGATGTGAAGCTATTTTTAAATTCTACATCAGTGGCAGTGCATTGGAAATGAATGGTTTCCTGTCTCACACGAAAGAAATGGAGCCAGCTAAGTGATGGAAAGGAATTATTGTGATCAAACATGAGAGTGTTGTTGAGGCAGTATTTGGGGTATTGTGGACAGATTTTCTTTCCATTATAAGGAATGATCGCCTTACCACACAGAGAGTGAAGAGGAGTTCCACCAGATTAATCCCTGGGATGATGGCACCATGAGGAGTGAGTGAATGTTGATCTCCAGCGCTGTGAGAGAATAAGAGGTGGGTGCATTGAACCCTGAGAGTTATGGACAATCACTTCTTATATTCTAAACAGACAATGAGAAGGAGATAAATTACATGACTGCTATTTCACTTAGGATGCATGATTCGGGATAGTTTAAGTGCCTGGGCGGTTGTTACCCCAATCCTCCCCAACCCCTACTCCCCATTGAGAGAGACGGAGAGGTCCAAGTTTGAATAAACTCTCCTCACATTAGTACAGTGCAGTTGGTGTGTGATCCTGCACTGAATGTCATTTTATCCACCACACCGACAGTAGCCACAATACCTTCATTCTAAAACAGTTAACTATTCCCAACAGCTTCTGACCTTCATGAAGAACATGAATCTATCTTCTCAGAGATGCAAGGTACTTCCTTAAGGTTTAGAGCAGAAGTTTATAAGACATTGGAGCACAAATTAGGACAGTTGACCCATCGGGTCTGCTCCGTCTTTCAATCATCGCCGATAGATTTCTCAAACCCATTCTCCTTCTCCCCATAACCCTTTTTCCCCTGGATAATCAAAGACTATCTATCTCCATGTCAAATATACTCAATGACCTGCCCCCACAGCCTTCTATGGCAATAAATTTCAACGATTCACCATTCTATGGTCAGTTCTTATATTCAATGCTCCCAATCATAATTGAAATTGCCCTCCTAACTACTGCCTCAACCTGCAAGCTGACCTTGAGAGAACCCTGCACTAGAACTCCCAAGTCCCTTTGTACTTCAGATTTCTGAATTATCTCCTCATTTAAAAAATAGACCATGCCTCAAATCTTCATGCCAAAGTGCATGACCTCACACTTTCCAACATTGGAATGCATCTGCCAATCTCCTTCTTCAGCCTCTCTGCCTCCTCAATACGACCAGTCCATCTGCCTATCTATGTATCATCTGCAAACTTAGCCAGAGTACACTCAATTCCCTCATCTAGATTGTTAATGTAACAAGTAAGAAGTTATGATTCCAACACTGAGCATTCTGGATCACCATTTGTCCCCGGCTGCCATCCTGAAAAATACTATTTTATCCCCACTCTCTGCTTCCTGCCAAACAGACAAGCTTCTATCCATGCTACTGCCTTGCCTCTAACAGCACGGACCCTTATCATACTCAGTAATCACCTGTGTGACACCTTGTCAAAGGCCTTCTTGAATTCCAGCTGGATAACATCCATTGGCTGTGCTTGGTCGAGCTGCTCATTTCCTCTTCAGAGACTTCCAATAGATTTGTCAGGCATTAACTTCCCTTGATGAAATCATGCTGAATTTGCCCTAATATACCAAACATTTTCAAGTATTCAGAAATCTCATCCTTCACAATGGATCCAGGATCTTACCCACGGCAGAGGTTAAACTATTCATGGTGGTTGTTTTTTTTTTGTTTTTTTCCTTACTCTCTTGTTAAAAAGGGGTGTCACGTTAATGGGTTTCCTGTGCTCTGGGATCATTCCTTACTCTAGTAGTTCCTGAAAGATCACCACAATTGGCTCCACTCCCTCTTCAGCTATCTCCCTTATAATACTGGGATGTAGTCCATCTGGTAAAGGTTATTTACCCACCTTCAGGCCATTACATTTTTTACTAGAATGTTCTCCATGGTGGTGGACATCATACTCAGCTCTGGGCCCTCAATCTCTTGAATGTTTAAGGTATTACTCGTGCCTTCCACCATGAAAGATAATGCAAAGTAATTATTCTGTTGCTTGGGCATTTTATCGTTCCCTCCTGCTATATCTCCAGTATCATTTTCCAACAGTCCAATGTTCACTTTTGCCGCTCTTTTATGCTTTATATATCGAAAGAAACTGTTACAGTCTTCTTTTACATTACTGGCTAGCTTACCCCCATATTTAATAATCTCCCTCCTTATTTTATTTTGTTTGCCCTCTGTTTTGTCTTTGTAAGCTTTCCAATCCTCAGGTTTCGCACTGCACTTTGACACATTATATCAGTTCTCTTTTGCTTTTCTGCTATACCTAACTTCCCTAGTTAGATATGGTTGTCCCATCCTCCCAATACCAGTTTTTTTTTCCTCAGGATAAATCCCTGCTGTATCCTGAATTACTACAAAAAAACTCCTGCCATTGCTGTTGCACTGTCTTTCCTGCTGTCCCGTCTCCCATTCAATTCTACCCAGCTCCTCACTCAAGTCTCTGTAATTGTCTTCATTTAGCTGTAATACCGTTACTTTTAATTCTAACTTCTCCATCTGAAAGTGCAGAGTAAATTCAATCATATTATGTTCACTGTCACCTTAAGCTCCCCTCACCTAGTCTGCCTGCACAATCTGCTCCAAAAAGCCATCTCATGCACCTCCCACACATTCCTTTTCCTGCCAACCACTATCAATCTGAATTCCCACTCCACCTGTATAATAAAATCCCACATGATCACTGTAGCTTTGCCTTTCCTACAGATCTTTCTAGCTCCTGGTGTATCTTACACCACAGCTCCCTGTATATGACTCCAACTGCATTATTTCACATTTAATACCCCAATTCTACAGAAACAGATTCTACACCATCTGACCTTATTTAATTTCGTATTATTGATTATTGATTCAATTCCATTCTTAATACTCAGACAACTGTGTCCTTCTGCCTACCTGCCTATCTTTTCCACAGGATGAATATCCTTGAATATTCTGCTCCTAGTCCTGATCCTCTTGCACCGATGTCACTGTAATGCCCACTATGTCGGACCTGCCAATTTATGGATGAGTCATAAGCTCATTTACCTTATTCCTTATACTGTATGCACAGTTCAGTATTGTATTACCCGGCACTCTTCTCATTGTCATTTGTTTGTCCAGGTGTTGGTACCTACATGGACCCTGACCACTGGATCATTCCCCTCCCGCTCCAAGTTCTGCAACCCAGATGATATATCCCAAACCCGAGCACCATGTAAGCAACACAACCTTCAGAACTCTTAATCCCGATCACGGAGAACAGTATCTGATGCTTTTAACTGTACTATCCCCAAGTATCCAGCACTGGGCAGCATGGTGATACAGGCAATGCTGCCTCACAGTGCTTGGGACTCGGGTTCATTTCCAATCTCTGGACCCTGTCTGTGTGGACTTTGTACATTCTTCCCGTGCCTGCATTGGGAGCCTTAATTCTTTTCTCTCTCCACAGTACGTCTCTGTGTTTGCTTCAGATTTCTACTATCTACAGCATTTTTGCTTTTGTTCGATTGAGAAATGCAGCAAATGTGACAGGTTTTTGTAAAAGCAGTCGTGGGTTCGCGGTTTCCTCTGGGTGTTAAGGAATCGTGCCCGGTCACATGTCTGAGTGCAGTGTCCCTGGATGCCCAGTCCATCTCTCTCAGTTCCCTCAGTAGATCGGCACTACATGCAGCATTTCCTTATGACACCCCTGGGACTCCCCACACCCCATTGCATGGCACTCGATACTCCATTCGCAGGACCGTGCACACAACGACACCGGGAACTTTCTGACCCGCTGGAGATGCTGGGTAAAGACCCTATCATTGAAAGGAACAGAATAACTAGAATCCAACTGAATAGCAAAGCTGAGTAAACAGGCTGAATTACATCCATCTGCTCTGACATTTTCTAACCTTCTGTTTATCCTCGTCCATCTGCAAATAGATGGCCCATATGTATACCTTGTCACGTGCGAGTAAGGTTAGGAATCGTAAGGTAGCGCAGTTAAATACACGGTCGGGGAGGCAGCACTTCCGATATGTGGATCTTTGGGATTCCCGGGTTGGTAGGATATAAACACGATGAACAGGATGGAGTTGAACTGGCAGCAATTTACGATATGTGGATTATTGGGATTCGCAGGTCAGTAGGATACATACAAGAAGGACGGGATGCACATGAACTAATAACAATCTCTGATATGTGGATCATTGGGATTCCCGGGTTGGTAGGAGATAAACAAGATGGACAGGATGGAGTTGAACTGGCAGCAATCCCCTGGCAGACAGGTTGGCTATTGTCTTTACGAGGGTTTAAACTAGTATTTGGACGAGGGGTGTGTGCAACCACAGCAGAAGGTCCAAAGGTACAGTGACTGAGGGGGTGTTGGAAAATAATCCCAGTACAGCTAAGACCGAAAAAACAAAACAGAGGGTACTGAACACAGTGGCCTGGCAGACTGAAGTGTGCTGATTTTAATATGAGGAATCTGTTTGTTTGAACAGATATTTCAATGTTGCTGCATGTCAGAAAATAGGAAGAGATAATGGCTAATTGTCCACTGTGTCCGTCACTGGACCAGCTTGTCTCTCCTGGCACCAAAACTTGTTACTGTGGGTCAGAGAACTTCTGAATTAATACAACACAGAAGGAGGCCATTCAGCCCAGCAACCTGAGCTCTCCAACCTGACAACTTGGAAATAGAGGGAATGATCAGAACTAGACTGAGAGGGAGAGAAATAAACAGAGAGAAAGACAGTGAAGTGAGATAAATAAAGTGAAGAAATGGAGCGACAGAGTAAATGAGAGCAATGCGTGTCAGATGAATGTGAAGTTAGATCAGGAGACAGCATGAGGAGAAATACACAGAAACGTTTTTTTAGAAAGTCACACAGACTGTAAGCCCTTTGTCTGATGCCATACCCTGTGGGCACCATGCTCATACTGGCTGTCATCACAGATCATTTATCGCCAATAACCCAGAGCTGAGTAGCTGACAGCGAAACACAATCCAATAGACCAATAGATTGGTTCCAGGGAGAAGGTGGATTTATTTAAATATTCTGGGCTAACAGGAACTTGTAGCCCCTTCAAGGCACGGCGTGAGAGGCAGGGTGGAATCTCAGTGAAGGGAATCACTGGCAGAGGGGAAATCAGGATCTCAGCTCTGGGTCAAATAATGATTGATAAAGTTTGTACACCACATCCATGGTTTTGTAATTCACATTACAATTTATATAGTTCCACATAGCAAGTGTATTTTAACAATATTGTCTTTTTGTAGTTTTCATATTTTTGTATGTACAGAAAAGCTTTTTTATCCTTGTATTTGTGTTGAATAAACACATTTTAATACTGAGGAAGAAAGGACCTGCTCCGATGTGACAGTCGTCATCTGAACCGTGCTGGGATGAGAATCTGACTAAATCCTAACCAGGGCTGTAGACAGAGCTTTAAACTGATTAGGAGTGTGCGTGTGTGGGTGGGGGGAGGGGAGGAGGGGGTGAGTGGGGGGGAGTGTGCAGTTAGGGTTTGATTAGAAAAGCCGAATTAAAAGACGAGATAAGAGTACAGAACTCAGGAGAGGTTATTAAAATCTCCAGCACAGACACAAATAGGGTAAAGCATCTGGAGCTGTTTAACATATCAAACTTCAAGCACACTGCACAAATGAATGACAATGAGAAGATGGACGGTTAATGCAGGACTGAAGGGGTTACAATTGAATGCATGCTGTAAACATGATGAACAGGATGGAGTTGAACTGGCAGCAATTTACGATATGTAGATTATTGGGATTCGCAGGTCAGTAGGATACATACAAGAAGGACGGGATGCACATGAACTAATAACAATCTCTGATATGTGGATCATTGGGATTCCCGGGTTGGTAGGAGATAAACAAGATGGACAGGATGGAGTTGAACTGGCAGCAATCCCCTGGCAGACAGGTTGGCTATTGTCTTTACGAGGGTTTAAACTAGTATTTGGACGAGGGGTGTGTGCAACCACAGCAGAAGGTCCAAAGGTACAGTGACTGAGGGGGAGTTGGAAAATAATCCCAGTACAGCTAAGACCGAAAAAACAAAACAGAGGGTACTGAACACAGTGGCCTGGCAGACTGAAGTGTGCTGATTTTAATATGAGGAATCTGTTTGTTTGAACAGATATTTCAATGTTGCTGCATGTCAGAAAATAGGAAGAGATAATGGCTAATTGTCCACTGTGTCCGTCACTGGACCAGCTTGTCTCTCCTGGCACCAAAACTTGTTACTGTGGGTCAGAGAACTTCTGAATTAATACAACACAGAAGGAGGCCATTCAGCCCAGCAACCTGAGCTCTCCAACCTGACAACTTGGAAATAGAGGGAATGATCAGAACTAGACTGAGAGGGAGAGAAATAAACAGAGAGAAAGACAGTGAAGTGAGATAAATAAAGTGAAGAAATGGAGCGACAGAGTAAATGAGAGCAATGCGTGTCAGATGAATGTGAAGTTAGATCAGGAGACAGCATGAGGAGAAATACACAGAAACGTTTTTTTAGAAAGTCACACAGACTGTAAGCCCTTTGTCTGATGCCATACCCTGTGGGCACCATGCTCATACTGGCTGTCATCACAGATCATTTATCGCCAATAACCCAGAGCTGAGTAGCTGACAGCGAAACACAATCCAATAGACCAATAGATTGGTTCCAGGGAGAAGGTGGATTTATTTAAATATTCTGGGCTAACAGGAACTTGTAGCCCCTTCAAGGCACGGCGTGAGAGGCAGGGTGGAATCTCAGTGAAGGGAATCACTGGCAGAGGGGAAATCAGGATCTCAGCTCTGGGTCAAATAATGATTGATAAAGTTTGTACACCACATCCATGGTTTTGTAATTCACATTACAATTTATATAGTTCCACATAGCAAGTGTATTTTAACAATATTGTCTTTTTGTAGTTTTCATATTTTTGTATGTACAGAAAAGCTTTTTTATCCTTGTATTTGTGTTGAATAAACACATTTTAATACTGAGGAAGAAAGGACCTGCTCCGATGTGACAGTCGTCATCTGAACCGTGCTGGGATGAGAATCTGACTAAATCCTAACCAGGGCTGTAGACAGAGCTTTAAACTGATTAGGAGTGTGCGTGTGTGGGTGGGGGGAGGGGAGGAGGGGGTGAGTGGGGGGGGAGTGTGCAGTTAGGGTTTGATTAGAAAAGCCGAATTAAAAGACGAGATAAGAGTACAGAACTCAGGAGAGGTTATTAAAATCTCCAGCACAGACACAAATAGGGTAAAGCATCTGGAGCTGTTTAACATATCAAACTTCAAGCACACTGCACAAATGAATGACAATGAGAAGATGGACGGTTAATGCAGGACTGAAGGGGTTACAATTGAATGCATGCTGTATAAGGAATAACGTATATGAGCTTGTGGCACAGAATTAAATCAGCAGGTAGGAAGAGATGGGCATCTGAATATTTAAGGATATTTATCCTACCGAAAAGCTATGCCGGTGGGCAGAGGGAGTGGATTTGCATTATTAGTAAGAAATGAGATTAAATCAATAGTAAGAAAGGAAGTAAGGTCAGATGGTGTAGAATCTGCGTGGGTAGAATTGAGGAACTACAAAGGTAAGACAACCACAGTTGAAGTCTTGTACAGGGCTCCAAAGAGTAGTCAGGACCTGGGGCACAAGGTAGACCAGGAGATAGAAAAGATGTGAAGGAACGGCAAAGTTCAGTAATCATGGGTGATTTCAGTATGCAGGGGCACTGGGAACAACAGATTTGTAGTGGTTCACAAGAAAAGGAATTTTAGGAATGTTTATGAGATGGCTTTTTGGAGCAACTTCTGGTGGAGCCCACTCGGGAACAGATGATACTGGATTTAATGACGCAGGATTCGTAATGGAGATTAGGGTGAAGGTAAACTTCGGAAGCAATGATCAGAACATGATTGAATTTATTCTGCAATTTGAGAGAGAGAGAAGATAGAATCAGAGGTAACAGTATTTCAGCTGAATTAAGGCATCTACAGAGGCATAAGGAAGAAGCCTCCCACCCTTCCACCTCCTCTAACCTAATAATAAGACCAATTGTGACTAACGGGTAAGTGCTGCATTTTCCTTGTTTGCTTCTTTAGATTTAGTTGGTTTTTGTTTTTTTTAAGGAAAGCTTACTTTTAGAGGGATGGCAGTGCAGAGAGGGCAATGTTCCTCTTGCAACATGTATGAGGTGAGGGAAGCCATTAGCGTCCCTGCTGAGTACACTTGCAAGAAGTGCACCCATCTCCAGCTCCTCCAAACCCGTGTTAGGGAACTGGAGTTGGAGTTGGATGAACTGCGGATCATTCGGGAGGCAGAGGAGGTCATAGATCGGAGCTTTAGGCAAGTAGTTACTCTGAAAGTTCAAGATAGATGGGTGACAGTGAGGGGGAGTGGGAGGAGGAAGCCAGTGCAGGGACCCCCTGCGGTCATTCCCCTCAAGAACAAGTATACCGTTTTGGATACTTGTGGGGGGGATGACTTACCAGGGGCAAGCAACGAGGTTCAGGCCTCTGGCACGGAGCCTGGCCCCGTTGCTCAGAAGGGTAGGGTGGAGAAAGGTAGAGCAATAGTTCTTGGGGACTCGATAGTGAGGGGTACAGACAGACGGTTTTGTGGGGGCGACAGGGACTCACGTTTGGTATGTTGCCTCCCAGGTGCAAGGGTACGTGATGTCGCTGATCGTGTTTTCCGGGTCCTTAAGGGGGAGGGGGAGCAGCCCCAGATCGTGGTCCACGTTGGCACCAACGATATAGGTAGGAAGAAGGGTGAGGATGTCAGACAGGCTTACAGGGAGCTAGGTTGGAAGCTCAGAGTTAGAACAAACAGAGTTGTAGTCTCTGGTTTGTTACCCGTGCCACGTGATAGAGAGTCAAGGAATAGGGAGAGAGAGCAGTTAAATGCGTGGCTACAGGGATGGTGCAGGAGGGAGGGATTCCGGTTTCTGGACAACTGGGGTCCTTTCTGGGGAAGGTGGGACCTCTATAAAAAGGATGGGCTACACCTGAACCTGAGGGGCACCAGTGTCCTTGGGGGGAGGTTTGCTAGTGCTCTTTGGGAGGGTTTAAACTAACTCCGCGGGGGCATGGGAACCAGGACTGTAGCTTTAGGGTACAGGACCTTGAGTGTTGGGAGGTTAGGAATAATGCAGCGATCTCTAAGGAGGGTGCCTGTAACCAGAAAGGAGGATTGAAGTGTGTATACTTCAATGCCAGAAGTATAAGGAATAAGGTAGGTGAACTTGCAGCGTGGGTTGGTACCTGGGACTTCGATGTTGTGGCCATTACAGAGACGTGGGTAGAACAGGGACAAGAATGGCTGTTGCACGTTCCAGGGTTCAAATGTTTTAGTAGGATCAGACATGGGGGTAAAAAAGGGGGAGGCGTGGCATTACTTGTCAAAGACAGTATCACAGCAGTGGAATGGACGATGGAAGAGGACTTGCCATCTGAGGTAGTTTGGGCTGAGGTTAGAAATAGGAAAGGTGAGGTCACCCTGTTAGGTGTTTTCTACAGGCCTCCTAATAGTCCTAGAGAAGTAGAGGATAATATTGCGAGGATGATTCAGGAAAAGAGTGAAGGTAGCAGGGTGGTTGTTATGGGGGACTTTAACTTCCCAGATATTGACTGGGAGAGCTATAGCTCGAGTTCATTAGATGGGTCGGTGTTTGTACAATGTGTGCAGGAGGGTTTCCTGACACAATATGTCGACAGGCCAACAAGAGGGGAGGCTATATTGGATTTGGTTCTAGGTAATGAACCAGGCCAGGTGTTAGACTTGGAGGTAGGTGAGCACTTCGGGGACAGTGACCACAACTCGGTGACTTTTACTTTAGTGATGGAGAGGGATAATCGTGCGCCGCAGGGCAAGAGCTATAGCTGGGGGCAGGGAAATTATGATGCAGTGAGGCATGACTTAGGTTGTGTGGATTGGAAAAACAGGCTTCAAGAGAAGAACACTAATGAGATGTGGGGATTGTTCAAGGAGCAGCTACTGCGTGTCCTCGATAGGTATGTACCAGTCAGGCATGGTGTAAAGGGCCTTGTGAGGCAGCCGTGGTTTAGTAAGGAATTGGAGTCCCTTGTGAAAGGGAAGAAGGCGGCATATGTAAAGATGAGGCGTGAAGGTTCAGTAGGGGCGATTGAGAGTTATAAGGTAGCCAGGAAGGAGCTAAAGAGGGAGCTAAGAAAAGCGAGAAGGGGACATGAAAAGTCTTTAGCTGGTAGGATTAGGGAAAACCCAAAGGCTTTCTATAGGTATGTCAAGAATAAAAGGATGACTAGGGTAGGTATCGGTCCAGTCAAGGATAGTAGTGGGAAGTTGTGTGTGGAGGCGGAGGAGATTGGAGAGACAGTAAATCAGTACTTTTCATCAGTATTCACTCAGGAACAGGACACTGTTGCTGATGTGAATATGGAATCACAAATAATTAGAATGGATGCCCTGGAAATATGCAGGGAAGAGGTTTTGGGAATATTGGAAAGGATGAATATAGATAAGTCTCCTGGGCCTGATGGCATTTACCCCAGGATCCTATGGGAAGCTAGGGAGGAGATAGCAGAGCCATTGGCCTGGATTTTTATGTCGTCATTGTCAACGGGAATAGTACCAGAGGACTGGAGGATAGCGAATGTGGTCCCATTGTTCAAGAAAGGGAGTAGGGATAGCCCTAGTAACTATAGGCCAGTGAGTCTGACTTCAGTGGTGGGCAAAGTCTTAGAGAGAATGGTAAGGGATAAGATTTATGAACATCTGGGTAGGAATAACGTGATCAGGGATAGCCAGCATGGTTTTGTGAAGGGCAGGTCGTGCCTCACAAACCTTATTGAGTTCTTTGAGAAGGTGACTAAGGAAGTGGATGAGGGTAAAGCAGTAGATGTTGTGTATATGGATTTTAGTAAGGCGTTCGATAAGGTTCCCCATGGTAGGCTAATGCTAAAACTTCGGAGGTATGGCATTGAGGATACATTAGAGGTTTGGATTAGGAATTGGCTGGCTGGAAGGAGACAGAGGGTAGTAGTTGATGGATTATGTTCATCTTGGAGCGCAGTTACTAGCGGTGTACCACAAGGATCTGTTTTGGGACCATTGCTTTTTGTTATCTTTATAAATGATCTAGAGGAAGGACTTGAAAGCTGGGTAAGCAAGTTTGCGGATGACACAAAAGTCGGTGGAGTTGTGGATAGTGAGGAAGGAAGTGGTAAGTTACAGCGGGATATAGATAAGTTGCAGAGCTGGGCGGAAATGTGGCAAATGGAATTCAATGTAGCTAAGTGCGAAGTCGTTCACTTTGGTAGGAATAACAAGATGATGGATTACTGGGCTAATGGTAGGCTACTTGGTAGTGTGGATGAGCAGAGGGATCTTGGTGTCTATGTACACAGATCTCTGAAAGTTGCCACCCAGGTAAATAGTGCTGTGAGGAAGGCATATGGTGTACTGGGCTTTATTGGCAGAGGAATTGAGTTCCGGAGTCCTGAGGTCATGTTGCAGTTGTATAAGACTCTGGTGAGGCCTCATCTGGAGTATTGTGTGCAGTTTTGGTCGCCATACTATAGGAAGGATGTGGAAGCTTTAGAACGAGTGCAGAGGAGGTTTACCAGGATGTTGCCTGGAATGGTAGGAAGATCGTATGAGGAAAGGCTGAGGCACTTGGGGCTGTTCTCATTGGAGAAGAGAAGGTTTAGGGGAGATCTGATAGAAGTGTATAAGATGATTAGGGGTTTAGATAGGGTAGATACTAAGAACCTTTTACCGCTAATGGAGTCAGGTGTTACTAGGGGACATAGCTTTAAATTAAGGGGTGGTAGGTATAGGACAGATGTTAGGGGTAGATTCTTCACACAGCGGGTTGTGAGTTCATGGAATGCCCTGCCCGTATCAGTGGTGAACTCTCCTTCTTTATGTTCATTTAAGCGGGCATTGGATAGGCATTTGGAAGTTATTGGGCTAGTATAGGTTAGGTAGGACTCGGTCGGCGCAACATCGAGGGCCGAAGGGCCTGTACTGCGCTGTATACTTCTATGTTCTATGTTCTATGTAAGCTGGGTAGAATTGACTGGGAGAGGGGTCAAGCATGAAAAACAGGGGAACAGCAATGGCAGCAGATTCCAAGATTGATTCAGGAGTCAAAGCAGGGATTGTTGCCGAGGAATAGAGGCATGGTACAGGGAGGACGAGGTAGCCAGGGCTGACAACGGAAGTCAGGGATTGCATACAAGCAAAAGAGCAAGCATATAATGTGGTGAGGGGCAGTGGGAAAGTAGAGAAATGGAAACTTACAAAGACTAACAGAGGGGAAAAAAGGACAGAGAAGATTAGATATGGAGATAAGCTAACCAGCAATACAAAGGAGACTATAAGAGGATCTTTAGATATATAAAGTGCAAAAGAGAGGGACAAGTGAATATGGACCACTGGAAAATGATGCTGGAGAGACAGTAGTGGAAAACAAAGAAACGAATGAGGAACTAAGCATTCAATGTTCATGGTGGAAGACACGAGTAATTTCCCAAACATTGAAGAGAGTAAGAGGGCAGAGCTGTCTATGGTGGCCATCACTAAGAAGAACATGCTAGAAAACTGAATGGCCTGAATTTGGATAAATCACGTGAACCATATGGACTACACCCCAAAATTGTAAGGGAGAGAGCGGAAGAGGTAGTGAAAGTGAATGTGAAAGTGGTAATCTTTCAGGAATGACTCAAATCAGGAATGGCTGGGAAATTGCTAACATGACACTTCATTTAATAAGGGAGTTAGGCAGAAGATGGAAAATTAAAGACTGATTAGCCTAACTTTGTTTGTGGGTAACATTACTGGAATCCTTCGGGAAGGATGGGATTTCTGAATACTTGGAAGTATATAGCAAAATAGTGCAAAGACAGCATTGTTTCATCAATGGGAGGTCATATCCAGCTGGAATACTTTGAGGGAATAACGACCAGATTTGACCAAAGAGAACCAGGAGATGTTATCCACCTGTTTCATTAAAATCCTTTGATAAGGTGCCACGCGGGAGGTTATTGAGAAAGATTAGGGCCCCTGATGTTACAGGCAAGGTGCTAGCTTGGATAGATGCATGGCTGTCTGACAGAAAGCAGAGAGTGAGGATAAAAGCATTCATTGACAAGTGGTATTCTTCAAGACTCAGTGTTGGGGTCACAAAATTCGCTTTGTGCATTAATGGTATACATGAAGGAATTGAGTGCATTCTGACTAGGTTTTCAAACAGTACAAAGATGGAATAGAGGGATAGGTGGCATCGAAGATGTGGTTCAGCTGCAGGAGGGTGCAGTAGCACCGTCTAGCACCCCTCTGATGTTCGCCTTCCAGACCACCAACCTTGGGTTACAACGCATCATCCTCCGGCATTTCTTCCATCGACAGTCAGACCACACCACCAGAGATATACTAACCTCCCCACCCCTATCAGAATTCTACAGAGACAATTCCCTTCACCACTCCCTCGTTAGGTTCACGGACCCTCCCTCCCACATCTCAACAAGCCACCTTCCACTCCCGGAATCTTCCCTTGCCAGTGCAAGAGGCATGAAACCTGTGCCAACAACTTCCTCCTCACCTCAATCCAAGGCCCAAAAGGATCCTCCCACATCAGGCAGAGAAGATCCTGTGCATCCAAACACCTCATCTCCTCTGTCCATTGCTCCTGGTCTCCTCTACACTGGGGAGACAGGACGTCAACTTGAGAACGGTTCAGGGAACACTCTCCGTCACACACCCAACAACCCCACTTCCCTGTGGCTGAATACTTCGCCTCTCCCACCAGTCCTCCAAGGACATGCAAGTCCTTGGCTTCCTCCACTGCCACATTCTAGCCACCAGACGTCTTCCACATTGGAACCCTTCAACCACACGGTATCCGGCGTAATGTCACCAGCTTCCTCATCTCCTCTCCCTCCACCTTATCCCAGATCTAACCCTCCAACTGAACACTGCCTGTTGAACTGTCCTACCTATCTATCTTCCTTCCCATCTATCCACTCCACCTACCACTCGCACCACTAACCTTCATTTAGCCATTATTTTCCAAGCTACCTTCGTCCCAGCCCCTCCCATTCATCTCTCAACCTCCTTCCGCCACCCACTTCATTCCTGATGAAAGCTTTATGACTGAAACGTCGAATATCCTGCTCCTCAGAGTCCGCCTTGCTTGCTGTGCTTTTCTAGCAACACACTTTTGGACTCAGTTCTCCAGCATCTGTGATCCTCACTTTCTCCTGCTGAAGGATTGGCACAGGTTAGGGGAGTGAGCAAAGAAGTGGCAGGTAGAGTATAACTTGGGCAAGTATGAGGTCATGCAGTTTGCCAGGAAAAATAATGGCATGGACTATTTTCTAAATGGCGAGCTAGTTCAGAAGACTCGGGGGTGGTGGGGGGAGGGGGGTGGGGCGTTGCTAGTCCAAGGATCTTGAAAAGCAAACCTGCAGGTTGTCAGCAGTTGGGAATGCAAATAAAATGATTCCATTTATTTCAAGAGGGCTTGAATATAAATTCAGGGATGTACTTCTGACGCTCTGTAAGATTTTGGTCAGGCTACAGTTGGATTATTGTGCACAGTTTTGGATCCCATATCTCAGGAAGGATGTATTGGCCCTGAAGCATTTTCTGATACGATTCACGAAAGTGGTTGCAGGAATGAAAAGCTTAACATATGAAGAACATCTGAGGGCTCTGGGTGTATATTTGATAGAGTTCAGAAGGATGTTAGGAGGTCTAATTGAAACATACAGAACATTGAATGACTTGAACAGGGTGGATTTTGGGAAGATATTTCCAATGGAGGGGAGACTAGGACCCCGAGGGGACAGAGTAAAGAGAAGACTTTTTTCATATACAGATAAAGATTAACCTATTCAGCCAGAGACTGGTGACTCTGGGGAATTCACTGCTACAGAAGGCTGTCGAGGCCAGGTCATTAAGTATATTTAAGAGTAAGACAGATAGGTTCTTGATTGTAAAGGGGATGAAGGGTTACAGATAGAAAGCTGAAGAATGGTGTTGAGAAGCTTAACAGTCATCATTGAATGGTGGAGCAGGCTCAATGGGCTCATTCCAGATGTATCCTGGAATTTGATCTTCTTATGATTTTTAAAGAGTAACATCCCAATATTGATGACTGGGAAATATCATGTTCCCTCCCTCCAGTCTCTGCAGCCATGTGCCCAATAATATAATCACACTGAAACTGATAAGCAGTGCATGGTAGTTAATCACAGTTGATTGACATCGACAACATTAACAACATGACACTCACCTGCCCTCTCTGATCCTCGACTCACCATCTGAATTGTGTTTCACGTCATATTCTCTGTTTACATATCCATGCCATTTGTCCGTTATAACCCATGTTGTCAAAGGCACATTTGCCTGTCAGATTATGGACGAAAAAATTTCTCTCGAAATGTTACTGACATTATAATCAGTGATCAGTAGTTACAGACTGTATGTTTCCCTTTATAAACGCAGAAACTTGTTTATGTTCTGACAATCCTTTGGCATTTCTCCCATATCCAAGGCAGATTGAATGATTACACGCAATCAATCTACCATCTCCAATATTCCTTCCCTCAGCCACCCCCACATATCCCAAGCTGAATGTGTAAATTTTAAACATTCTTTTAAATTTCAATAAAGTCAATATTGAACTCAAAGAGGTTAAATTGAGCTATTTGTTCAGTGACTGTGATTAATGTCAATCTCCGTGGATCCTAATTATCTATCGTTAAAAGATAAATGGGCTCTGTTCAATGTGCTATCCCATAGTGTGAGTAGGAGCATCACATACAGCACTAACGGGGATCTGAAGCTCGAGAGAGAGAGGGGGAGAAAACTTCAGAATCTGAGAACATTAGACATGAATGTTAAAATAATGATTCATAATCTGAAGACCGTGGATTGGAATGTTCCAACAATGGATTCGAATCTGAGAACATTACACTGGAATGTTCAAACAATTGACAGGAGTTTATCCTCGGGTCTTCAGTGGCTTTCTCAGCCTTGGATATCCTCAGCATTACGGATCTAGGATATCCTTTGGGTTATTCAAGGTGGTTACTATACCATCTTCGCCATAGTTGGTGTTCCTGGTAAGTCATTATATTTGTCTAGTAAACCGGGTTGAACTGGATTTCTGCTCATGATATGTACATTTTGGAAAGTGCAAATCAAAATCTTTAGTTCCAAACAAAAATGCATTTCCTTTTATATTATAACTATCAAACGACGATTTATAAATTACTCACTGATATGCGAGAAGGAACCTGCACGTAAGGAAAGACAGTTTATGGTGGTCAAGCCGTTGACACATAATCTGGAGCCATAGAATCATGGCCTATTGATGTCTCAAGAAGGAAATTGGGGAGTTTAAAAGCAACTATTATCATTTGTTATGAACAACAATCTGTTGCCTCAAGTCCTTTAGGGAAGTCACTGTGTCATGCTTACCTCGTCAGGTTTCCGGGTGACTTCTGTGATGAACACGTAGGCGTACTGTACCTTTGAGAGAATTAAAACCAACAATAACTACGTGATAGCACCAAGAGTTCTGAAAAATAGATATAATGTATCATTTGGTTGAAAACCCCAATTAGCTCATTGTGTTGAAATAAATTCAGCAAAATAGTTTAAAATATACCCCAAAATACCAACCTTCAATCAAGTATTAATTTGTTATATTGGCAATCGTAACAGCCAATGATACAATCCAATAGTTTGGCGGTACAAGACCATGGAAAATTGAACAGTTTAGAGGAGAACTGCCAAGCTACCATCATGCAAAGACTGCCTGAAAATAGCTCTCCTTTGGGTACCCTTATTGATTAATAACTAGTGAAGTAGAGTCCCCAAGAAGAAAGGAAGACAGGAATATCGAGAAGAATCGAAAGCTTCCTGGTTTTGAGATAAGAAATTTTGTTTTGTAAATCTTGATTAGAAGTCTTATCGGCCTAGGATTGTGGAGGGGGAATGTCAAAGACAGGTTAGTGGAAGAAGTTGTAAATAGTTGTTCGTTTATTATTCTTTGTTATGCTTTAAGGAATAAAGATATTATTTTTTACTTTAAATAGATTTGGACTCTAGAATTATCACCGATTACAGCATCGGATAAATCTTTTCTTCGTTGTTGGTTTTAATTAAGCATGAAGATTTATCATGTGTTGTAACACTACAAACCCACAGCAATGTGTTTTACTCCTTACGGTACTGTGGAACAACTGAACCAGCCACTCAGTTCAAGATCTGCATAACATGCTGCACTGACCAGGGCTTCATACATCCTGTGAGAGAAGAATAAAGGTAAAGATAGCTCCCTTTCTCTGCCTGTTTTCTGTATTGCTACATCTCATTTCCATTCAGGTACGTGATCATCCTCTATTTTAGGTGCATTCAATCTCATTGAAATTCTCCCTGAGAGTGATGCACATCTCCATAGGTATCTCTGGTGCTGACTTTATTGATGCTGACGTACAGATGTAAGGGAATTACAAATTCCATGTCAGTCATAGTGCATAGAGAAGGAATGGCTTTTTGTGGCACTGGAAAGAAATGGCGATGTCTAAGTGAGAGAAAAGATGTTTTTTTGACAATCCCTGAGAGTGTTGTTGAGGCAGTATTTGGGGGACTGTGGATATACGTTCTCTCAAGTTTCGCCAGACTAATCCCTGGGATGATGGCACCATGAACAGTGAGTGAAGCTCAGTGAGATAATAAGAGATTGCATTGAAACTTAAGGGGGATGGACAATCACTCATGATGTTCTAAACAGACACTGATACAGTGATAAGTTCCATGGCTTTTTTTCACTCAGATTACATGATTCTCGATAGCTTAAGAGCCTCTGAGACCGTTCGACCCAACCATTCTCAGTCCCTTTTTCAACTGAGAGAGAGAGAGAAAGGGGAGTGGGGGGAGAGACAGAGACAGAGGTTTAGGAAATGGCTTGATCATCTGAATTACCTGATCCTGTTCCTTTTGTCCTCATTTCAGTGAATGCAAAATTAATGGCTGTAATTTCCCTGAATGTTCTTTTATTGAACGTTGCAAACAGAGGGGGTAAAGTATTTTGTGAGTCATCTCTGGTTGATTTATGGGGACTGTATTCACGGTGAATCTGGGTCTATAATATCACCAACTAATGAAGCACAAGTTGCAGAGAGGAAATACTCTGTAAAGAGACCAGAGGGGTCTGTCGAAACAAATAACATTTTCCAACTGACACCAAACCATGTGTGACAGTCTTGAGGGACTGAATGAGATCCTGTATTACTGTTGACCAGGTATTTGCAGGAGATGTGAGGGGTTGACTAGAACATAGTAACACAGGACTGAGCAGCAGGAGTGGGCTATTAAATACTTTGTCATCGCTTCATGTGCTTTTGCTCAATGCAGCATGTTTCTGTCTGTATACCATTTTACGACATACCAAAAACAAATGTTAATAAATGCAAGCATCCAGGCACCACAATGTTCTGGGGAAGGGAATTTCCACTTGAACAGCCATTTGAGAATTTCTCATTTGTATTCCAACAAATGTTGGAGGGTCACTATGTCCTTTCCGAGTCCCACTCCTCCACTGGTTACACCCATCTTAAATGCAGCCAGTTTAGTGAGGTGGCCAATGATTTAAGTCTCAGATTCCGCCATTTTCTAGAAAAATGTGAGACACAGAAAGTTGAACTCATAACAAATGGTAAAATGATAGAGTTCCCCAAAATGTTATTCTGCCTTTGAAGTTATCCTGATCACACCATCTACTGGTAGTGGGATTTCTTTCTGGAACGGTGGGATTTAGCTGAATTCCCTTCATTTCAGGCAGTGGAGAGATTTAAATGAATCCTCACCAGGATGCCTTTACAAGTGGTAAAGATGACGTGAGGATTTTATGATCTCACACTTTGCTATGGGGCGGAACAAAGTAAGAGAGAGGGATCAATCGGCTGCTCCTTCTCAGACAGGGAACATTTTTCTCCCTCTACGTGTTGCAACATACAATTTTTTCAACTGAACGTCAAACTGATGCAATCTCCTGGAATATTCTCTGGAAAACCTGATTCTGGATTATATGCAGGTGCGTCATTGCTCTTTTACACAATTTCTTCCAATCGCAAAAAAAATCCCCACTTTATAATTTGAAGACATGCTTACATGTAAATATCGGTAGGTGTCTTTATAGTCTGTGTGTTAATATCAATACATATTTTTCTTAAAGTTTATTCTCTAGCTTTAGTCTCCCTGACAGGAGATAATATGCATCCAGATGATACACTTTCCAGAAAGACATGGATGGTTCAATACTATTTCTCAGCTAAGATCAAAACTGATAATCCCCCATAACAAAAGGCCGGCATTCCAGGAATGAGTGAAGGGAAACCTCTTTGAAAATCTTCGAAAATAATTATATCTTTTTATTTTAGTGTTAGGGGATCAATCCTGCACACAGGACATCGGGTGGGGTCTCAGCAATGCCCTGTACAGATGCAGTAAAACATTCCTGTAATTAAACCTGATACCTTTTGCTAAAATCAGCATCATTCCACTTACCTTCCAAATCACTTGCTGCATCTGACTTCATATGATTCATGTCGCAAGAACAAGGAAACCTCCTGTATCACAGAGTTGGGCAATCTCTCTCCATTTAAATGGTTTGCCATTGTGTCATCCTTCATGCCAAAATAGACAACTTACCTATGTTATTTCTGCAGAAGGTTTGCTCACTAACCTTCCCTGCCTGTATCACATTGCAGACTCACTACCTCCATTTGACGATACATTGAATGACCATCTTGGTGTACGAGTTAATTGAGCTCCAAGCCATTCCCTCCCCTTCCTCCATATCTGATCTCTGAGGCATTCCATCAGTTACAGCTTTGCAGGTTGAAAATAAACATTTATCTCTACTTTCTGTTTCCTGTAAGCGACAGCTTCCCTGTTCCTGTGTAGCGGCTCAGGTGGAGTGAATGGCCTCCTCCTGGACTGTGTAGCGTACTGAATGAGCTGAATTACTTCATACTATACTCCAGTGTAATACCTTAGAGGGGCGGAATGGTCTCCTCCTGTGTCTTTGTAACGATCCTGTCTGACTGAATGGAGTTTTCCCCAATATTGTAACAGCATCGAGGGGTGGATTGAGGGAACAACACATGGGGTAGGGATAGCAGTATATCTCTGTAACAGCTTCGAGGGTGGATTGAGGGCACAACAAATGGGGTAGGGACAGCAGTATATCTCTATAAGAGCCTCGAGGAGTGGATTGAGGGAACAACACATGGGATAGGGGAAGAAGTTGCCCATTCGGCTTTTCCATTCAGAATGTTCATGGCTGATCCGAGTGCGTCTGACCATCCATTTCATGTCTGTTCCCAATAAACACTGACCCTTCTATCCAGTAAAGATCAGTCGAGCTCAGCCTTGAATATCTTCAATAACCGAGTCTTCACTGCTCCCTGAGGATGAGGACACCACAGGTAGCACAACACTAAAGTGAAAGGGACGTCCTTATTTCATTGTGAGACTTATTTAAAAACTATGTTAACTGAACATCAAATCACCACCTCCTTTCAGACATAAGGACAGAATAATTAGGAATAATTTGGAACATAATTTTTCCGGACTCCAAACCTATTCCACATTCCCACTGCCACTTTCCAATCAAATATGTATCGCACCCAGCCGCTGCTGCTGTCTCAGGAAGAGAATGCCTGATAGCATAATACCGCAGGAGCATTAAGGAAATGAGCAGATTGAGGCCATTCAGCTTATTGAGTCGGAACTTCCGTTCAATAGTTTCTTATATGTACCTCGACCTCATTCTTCTGCCTTCTACCTGGAATCCTTGATCCCCTTACAAATCAAAAACATATCGAATTGTGTCTTAATGACACTAGTGTCTGGCCTCTGTGTATCTGTATATGAGTAAGTGTGTGTGTGTGTGTGTGTGTGTGTGTGTGTGTTTGTGTGTGTGTGTGTGTGTGTGTGTGTGTGTCCATGTGCTTGTTGTCTGTGTGTTTGCATGTCTACATCAGTCTGTCTGTGTTTCAGCCTGTGTTTCAATCTATATTTATGTCCATTTGTATGTGACTGCATATGTATTTGTGTGTTTATTCGTTTATGTATACCTATCTCCTGGTAAGTATTGTTTGTGTTCATCTATGTCTTTCTGTGGCTGCATCTCTGTGCAGGGAGGTATCTGTGTATTTTTTTTGGAAGTGTAAGGACTGTTGTTGGAACTATCAGTGGGTTTAAATTGCGAACCGTCTTTCACTGAACATTGATCCTTAACTGGTCAGTAGGACGTGGATGTTTCAGATTCTCCACACGAGGTGTCCTGGTCCTCTCCAGCTCTTCAAGAGTTCTCCCCACATGGAGGGGGAGGGGAGTGAGGGAACGGATATTGGGCCCTCCACTAAACGGCTTGGCCCTTTCTATCCTATTCAGGCTGTTTCGCCTCGAATGGGAGAAAGGGATGGAGGGAGAGTGGGAATGGGTGACCCAGTTGTTTGTGCTGGTGTAGGTGGGGGAGTTGTGAGGTGTTTGGAATGAGTCAGTCGACAGTTTTGAATCCATATGGTATTATTAGTTGTTGAATTCAAGAGTGAGAGTGGTAGTGCCTGAGCCTTATTTGGAAACAGAGCGTGAACCTTGTTTGAGGTTAGGTGCTATAACAGATATACAGTGAGTGTGAGGCAGCAGAGAGTATATGGTAACTCTTATCCTAACAGAGTGAGGAGGATATTGTTGCTTGTCCAGTATTGTGGGTCATTTCTTCAGAACATCTCAGCGTCGAGGTGAGCTTCCCCGAATGTCTTGTCCAAATCTGTCACTAATAACAACACAGACCTGTCCCTCAGCTTCCAGAGAATCAGTTTAGGTAGAGTTTACAGATAGCAAGGAGAAGCAAATATCGGTGTGTTATATATCGAAACCAAAACGGTAGCAGAAAATCTGAGCATCATATACTCTGAAAATTAGATAGGCAAATATTGTGGGTACCGCAGTCTTATTGAATGGCCTCAAGTTGCATCTAAGCTGTGTTAATTATGACAGCTGAAGCAGTGAAAAATAAGTTCCGTAAGTGTATATGTGGTGGGTTGAAGATTATGTTGTGAAGCAAAGTAGAGAGCAGGTTATTTTGGATTTGATGTTGTATGGTCAGCATGATGAATTATTAACCTTGGTCTGAAGCAGCTTTTAAGGGATAATGGCATTTATAAGATGCATTTTACAAGGTATCTGCATACAATATAGAATGCTTGAATATTCTAGTCAAACGTCATGGAAGACTGGAGGCTGGAGTGTCAAGGTATCTTCAGTGAATTTGGAAAGTACAACATAACATTCAGTGGGAGACAAGCAATGGTTATCCGAGTCATAGAGTCCAACAGCACGGAGACAGGCCCATCAGCCCAAACTGGTCCATTCCGACCAAAATGCCCATCCACACTAACCCCATTTCCCTGCCATTGCCCCTTATCTTCAGATTAGATTAGATTACTTACAGTGTGGAAACAGGCCCTTCGGCCCAACAAGTCCACACCGACCCACAACCCACCCATTCCCCCACATTTACCCAACACTAGGGGCAATTTAGTATGGCCAATTCCCCTGGCCTGCACATCTTTGGACTGTGGGAGGAAACCGGAGCACCCGGAGGAAACCCACGCAGACACAGGGAGAATGTGCAAACGCCACACAGACAGTCGCCTGAGTCGGGATTTGAACCCAGGTCTCTGGCGCTGTGAGGCAGCAGTGCTAAGCACTGTGCAACAATCCTTATAATTCTTTCCTATCCGTATGTTTTTCAAATGCCTTTTAACTTTTGTTAATGTATCCGCCTCAACCACTTCTCATTCCATATGCGTAACAGCCCCGTGTTAAAAAGTTGTTCCTCAGGTCCCCTTTTATTCTGTCCCCTCTGACCTTAAACTGATGCCCTCTAGTCTGTGATTGACCAACCCTGGGAAAAAAGACTGGGTGCATTCACTCTATCCATGCTGTCACGAACTTATAGACTTCAATATGATCCTCCCACAGTCTCATGCACACAAAAGTAAAAAGTTCTAGCTTGTCCAACCTCTTTCAATAACTCAGACCATTGAAACCTTGGCAACATCCTTGTAATTCTTTTCTGCACTCTTTCCAGTTTAATAACGTCCTTCCTATAGCAAAGTGAACAAAATTGACCATAACACTGCCAATATGGACTCACCAGCATCCTGTATAACTGCAACATAGCTCCCTAATTTCGATACTTAGTGATATAAACCGATTAAGGTCAGTGTTCCAAAAGATCATTTCACTGTCTACCTCGGAATCAAATTTCAGAGAACCATGCACCTGAATTCCAAGGTCCCTCTGTCCCACTACACTCCTTAGGACCCAACCATTCATCATGAAACTCCAAACTTGATTTGACTTTCTAAAATGCAAGAACTTACACTGATCAATATTAAAATGCATTTGCCATTTTTCAGCCACTTCTCCAGCTGATCAAGATACTGCTATAATTTCTGACATTTCTGGTAACCATCCTCACTCTCCATGATGCTGCCTGTTTTAGTGCCGTCTTCAAACTTACAAATCATGCCTGTACATTCTCGTTTAAATCATAGATTCATGTAATATGTAGTGGTGCCAGCATCAACCCCTAAGTGATTCCACTATTCACAGGCCTCCAGTCTGACCAGCATGTTTCCATTATTAATGTCTGCTTTGTAATATCAAGTCAATGTTGTACCTAATTTGCCAGCTCCCCCTCAATTCCATGCGATCTAACTTTCCAGAGCGGCGTACCATGTGGAACCTTATTGAAGGCCGTACTATAAACCATCTAGACAACATATGCAACCCGGACCTCCTCAATGTTGCGGGTCACTTTAGCAAAGAACTCCAACAAAATTGTGAGTCACGATCTCCCTTACACAAACTCCCGTACTGAATTTGATGAAGGGCTTTTGCTTGAAACATGGATTTGCCTGTTCCTCGGATGCTGCCTGACCTGCTCGACTTTTCCAGCACCATTCTAATCTTACTCAGAACCACACCCTGTCTTTCCAAGTGCATGTATATCCAATCTCCTCGAATCTTCTAAAGTAACACACCCACTAGCTTTTAGGATTACTGGTCTTTAGTTCCTAGGTTTATCTTTGCAGCATTTCTTGAATACGGGCTCAGCATTCGCTATGCTCCAGTGGTCCAGGACCTCACTCTTTGGCCAGCGATGATAGAAAAGAGGCAAGCAATGCTCCCGCAATTTCTTCTCTATGCTCCTATCCCCCTGCGGTGTTCCTGAATATAACTGGTCAGGGCAAGGAGGTTTTAGAAATTATGCAAAGTCTGAAACATACGTCTATTTATTTCAGGTATGAACACGAAAGAGTGAGAAAGTGACTCAATGAAGGTTAACATAACAAATTAGAAAACATGTTAATTAGAAAAAGTGACTTCAGAAGAATTCCAGCTATTGTGGTAACCTGAGAATTCTCAGAAATTAACGATCCAAAAAAGGAAGGCCATGAAACTGAAAAGGAAATCAAAAAGAGAACATACCTGCTTACAAACAGGAACACAAAGACTGCATCAATCTGCGATCTATATTTCGAAGGAAACAAAATAAAAGCAAGATCAAATGTGGAAATTTATAATCAGGAGAGGAGAGGTCATTGTAGAGAACAGGGAAATGGCCAAGAAAACAACCGTTACTTTGCATCTGCCTTCATGGAGGAAGATCCAGAAAATCACCCAGTGATACCAAATGATCATATCGGACTCCTGGAGCTAAAGACATAAAGTCAATTCATATCAGTAACAAGGTAGTACTTGAACATGGAGCTGGATTGAGCATTGCTAAGTCTGACGAAACAGATGTACTTCCTATCAAAATGTCAGAAATAAATCAACAATAGTCGTATTAATTGCACTGCCGATGAATGTGTTTTATTTTCCTTCACATTCTGCAGAGACTGGAAACTATTGTGGATAAACGTGAATCAAGCTCTATAGATGAAGGGAAGGGATCCAAACAGATAAAGGGAAAAAGAGGGTGGAGATCTGCAGACCAGTTAAATTAAGAGTTGCAGTGAAACTGTTGGAATCCATTACACAGGATGACATTTTTTTGTTATCTAGAAACTAACAGCTACAATGGAGTGAATCAGCATGCATTTTTGAGAGAGAAATCTTACTTGATAAACTTTGGAATTGTTTGAAGTAATTTCTTACAGCATCGATAATGGGGAATCAGTAGAAGTGGCATATATTGGATTTTCGGAAGGGTTTCTAAAAGATCTCAGTGAATTCGTAAATGCAATGAATGTGAAGGGTATTTGGAGGAATACATGTGAGTGGGAAGTTAAAGTTTGGTTCGCCTCCATTTAAGAGAGTCAGAACATTGATGTAAAGACATGTTGAAGCAGTTTCACAGTATGTTGGTGGGACTGTACCTGGAGTATAGTGAACAGTTTTAGTGACCGCAGAGGAAGTGCAATGGACATTCTCCAGATTAATCCCACAGATGGTGAGATTGCCTAATGAGGAACTCGGTCTGTGTTCTCTCGAGTTTCAAACAATGAGAGGTGGGTCACAGTGAATTTAGAAAATTCACAAAATATATGACAACTTGGCAACTAACAGAACGCTTCCCTCGCTGTCTATTCCACATTCAAGGCAACTAATGGCAGGATCTGGGACAGGCCAGTTAAGGCTGCAATATGGTGGAAAAACTTCACTTGGAGGGGACCGACTAACACAGGGGCATGGAAACCTACTGACAGGCAAGATTAGGGAGAATCTCCAGATATTCTCCAAGTGTGTCCAGCGGAACAGAATAACCAGGGAACAGGTAGGACTCATTAGTGAGTTGCCAAGTCGCAACCAAATCAACTTTAGTGGTAGGAGACAGAGGGTGGTGGTAGAAGGCTGATGTGCGATTGGAGGCTAGTGTCCAATGGTGTACCTCGGGGATCAGTGCTGTGTCTCTTAATATTTCTGGTGTTGGACTGGGGTGGACAAAGCTAAAAATTGCATAACACCAGGTTATAGTCCAAAAGATTTATTCAGCGGCACTAGCTTTCGAAGTGCTTCATCAAAGCGCACAACCACCTGATGAAGAAGCAGCGCTTCGAAAGCTCGTGCCTCCAAATAAACCTGTTGGACTATAAGCTGGTGTTTCCTGATTTTAAACCTTATCATAAAGGATGCAGCTGTGAATCTGGACGAGGGGTGGGGGGTGCCATAAGTAAGTTTGATACAAAGATTAGCCGGGTGGTTGGCAGTGAGAAGGAATGTCTTATGTTATAGGAAGATGCAGATGGAATGGTCAGATGGTCACATCAATGGCAGATGGAATGTAACCCTGATAAACATGAGGTCATGCACTTTGGAAGAAGGAATCAGGCAGGGAAGGAATCAATGAATGGCAGCACAATAGGAAGCTCAGAGTGTGCTTCTCCACATATCCGTGACTGTGGCTGGACAGGGTAACACACAATTTGAGAAAGCGTATGGGAGCGTAAACACAGCCTTCACACATCGAAGCGTAGATTATAAGTGCTATGTGGAACTTTCGTTAGCCAAGATGGAATACTGTGTGTAGCTCTGGGAGCTACATTACAGGAAGGATGTGAGTGCACTGGAGGGGGTGTCGAGGAGATTCACCATGATGTTCCCTTGGATGGAGCATATCAGCTACGGAGAGAGGCAGGATAAGCTCGGGTTGTTTAGTTTGGAGCAGAGAAGGCTAAGGGGGGCGTGAATCAGGAGGATAAGATTGCGAGGGACATGGACCGGGTGTACAGACAGCAACTGGTCCTTTTAGTCAAAGGGACACACTTTTGAAGTGAAGGGTTTGAGGCTTAGTGAGAATGTGAGGACTGTTTTTCACACAAAGTATGTTGGGGTCTGGGATGCACTTCGTGAGAGGGGAATTGTCATGGTTACGTCAAAACCTAGAAAATGCATGGTTGTGCACTTGAAATGCCATAAGATTCACAGCGACTGGTTTTGTATTGTAAAGTGGGGCTAATGTAGACCGTGCTGTATTTATGATAGTGCAGAGTCTGTGCTTCTGTGATTCTATGGCTGTGAAAGGTCAATCATTCAGTAGATTAAGATAGGAATTAATCAGTTTCTGAAGAATATCTTATCACAGTGTATAGGAGTGAACTTGTAATATCTTCTGAAAATACGTCAATGGCAAAATTAAGCGAAAAAGGTGTAGCTTCCTTATAGTCTGATACCAGGCAATTGAGGACAGGTATATAGAGATCAATGGAGCAAATACTTCAGTTATGCCTTCCCAGAAGAAGAAGAAAAAACAAAAATAAAATTTCCTCACAATACTTGGGAACTTAGCCTGGTGAGAAAAAGGGAATGGAATGAAATTATCCACTAAAACGTTTAATAGCAAATATTGGACTGAAATTAATGGGCATAGACAAAGTCAACAGAGGTTTATGAAATAGGAATCATATTTGAGAAAATGGCTGTTAGCAAAATTATGGAGAAGGTATCAACGCAATACGATTGGAATCTCAGAAAGATTTTTGATAAAGCCCCAAGCCTTTTGTGCAAATTCGAATCCTATGGGACTGGGGCTAATATATGGTCATGGTTTTAGAATGGGAGAGCTGGCAGGAAACATTGAGTAGGAATAAAACCATGTTTTTTTGAATGGAAGGCTTGGAGGATATAACAAGGACCGAGATTTGGCATCCAGCTATTACCAATACACATCACATCTTTGGTTGTGGGGCTCAATTGCAATATTCCCAAGTCTGCTGACAACACTAAATGATATCAGCTTGTGGTTGGATGAGGAGGATGTAAAAAAGGCTCCGAGGTGATTGAGACAAGTGCAGTGACTAGGCAAATACCTGACAGATGGAGAGCAATGCAGAGATGAGAGGTTGTGTACTTTGATAGGATCAATTGAATGGCAGCCTATCATTTGAAAAGGGATTGATTGAAACATGTTGATCTGTAGCTGCATTTTTGTTTATTTCTGCGCACCTTCTGAGTCCATGTAGGGCAGTGAGTTCTGATCACGGAAATCAATACTGGAAATGGCATTGGCACGCTGTATACAGTGTACATAGACCCAGCATGTGGGAGCTGTAACATTGAACAAAATCTGGATCTCCCTGTACACCAGTCACTGAAAGCAATATTGCAGGAGCAGAAAACAAGTAGGAAGATAAATGATTTATTCACCTTCATTTCAGGGGGATTTAGAATACAGAAGTAAGGGTCATTTACTGCAACTGTACAGGGCCTTGGTGAGACCCCATCTCGAAAATTGTGCAGTGTTGTTTGCAGTTTTGGTATCTTACCTAATAAAGGGCAACCCTGACGTTGAGGGAGTGCAGTGAAGGATGACCAGACTGATCTCTGGGATGACAGGTTAGTTGTGGGAGCAGAGTTTGGGGTGACTGGGCTTTAGGAAAATGTATGGAGAGTTCAGTGAGATATATAAACCTCTGACAGGGTGTGACAGCTTTGAAGCAGGGATGATAGTTCACTTTATAGGAAACGGTTCACGAATCGCATTGCAGTCAAATCGTACTTTTTTGTCAGAGAACTCCCTATATATTGATGGGCCGAAGGCACTATATTTCATAATGTTTAAACATATTTTGAGATATGAACATTGTGTGGGGAAAACTGCATTGACGAGATGTTCGGCCATGAAATAGCATGGAGAAAGCTCAATGTGCTGAATGACCTCCTCCTCTCCCGATGTTTCTGTGCAATCTGTGAGAAAGCTCTGTGCAAAAGCCATGGCGGCACAGTGATTAGCACTACTGTCTCACAGCGCCAGTGACCCGGGTTCCATTCCCGAAACATGCGACTGACTGTGTGGAGTTTGCACATTCTCTCCGTGTCTGCGTGGTTTTCCTCCGGTTTCCTGCCACAGTCCAAAAATGTGCAGGTTAGGTGAATTGGCCACGTTAAATTGCCCTTAGCGTTAGGTGTAGGGGAATGGGTTTGGGTGGGTGTGATTCGGCGGGTCGGTGTGGACTTGTTGGTTCGAAGGGCCTGGTTCCACACTGTAAGTAATCTAACCAAATCTAAATGCCATCACAAGCTCTCAGATGTCAGGAAGGATGTCTATGCAGGGTCAACAGGACTGTGTTTCCCATTCACTTTCCTTTAACGAGGTTGATGCCGGGTGTTCTGTCAAGTTTTATCCTTTAAGACCTCAGAGTAGTTTGATACGAATGAGTGTCTCACTTGGCCGATTCAGGGACCATGTCTGTGCGTCTGGAGTCACTTTTCGGCCTGACCAAGAAAGCACAGGAGATTGACTTCCTGGAAGTATATTGGTGTAGGAGATTGATGTTAACAATCAACATTGGACACAAGATCACTATTACTGACACCAGATTTTAGGTCTCGATATTTTATTAATTATTTTTAACTTCCACCAGCTGCCAAAGCATTGGCCTAGTCTGGATTTGTAATCCAATGATATATCCACTACAGCACCATCTCCACATGGGGATCTATCGGAAACCACACTGACCTGATTACTTAGGTGCTGCTTGACAGCTATATGAAAAAGTATTCCCACCAATTTGACTGTCATGATTCGACTGAGGGTGTGGCAAAAGGTCCGATTGTAATTATTCTCCTATTCACGGACTGGGCATAGCTGAGTAATTTTCTATATTGCCAGAGAGATGTCAGAGTTGGAGCTGGAATGAAACAACTTCCCCAGGAACACGGCTTGTTGTGCAGCACAAATCTTCAGACCTATTGCAGGAATGGGGTCAGGGCCCATTGCCTTTGTCGTATCTACTGTGTTCAGCTGTTTCGTCACGTCACGGGCAGAAAATCGAATTGTTTGAACACTACCATCTGTGATTCTGTGGGAAACATGATGAGTGTAAGGTGGATCATCATTCACTCAACACGTCTGGCTGAGGATAGTGCAGACACCACATCCTTGACTTTTTTCATTGACGTACAGAGCTGTTCCGATATTTAGGATGAGAATATTTGTGGAGTACTCTGCTCCAGTAAATTGTTTAATAGTCCATTGACATTTATGTTTGCATTTGGCAGGACGACAGAGCTTAGATCTGATCTGTTAGTCTTGGGATCATTTCCCCTCTCCATCAGACATTAGTTCTGCTGGTCGGAATTTAACCAGTTGATTGCAGTAGCTTTAATGGGTTGTCAACAGGTTTAGGTTCACGTGATTCCGACCCTGGCATGTTCACCCACACTCATCACTGAACTATGGATCGGCTTGATGGTAATGGTAGAATTATCATCAGGAAATGTTACAGATTGTCGTTGAATACAATTCTGTTTCTGCTGCTGCTGTGGTCTACAATATCTACAATTCAATTCTACTGACTGTCCCCCAGTTCACACCGAGACCCATTCACCCATCAGCCCTGTATTCAGTGACCTAACCTGGTTTCTGATGCGGTAACACTTGCATTTTCATATTCTCATTCTGCTGAGGGCCTCTCCCTGGTGTCACTCCTCTAATTTGTTACTTTAACTGAATCCATTTAAAGTAATGATCTAAATCGTTTCTCTTCCACAACGTCAACTTCTGTATTTGAAGTGAATGTGTTCCCCTCTGTTATTCTCCCTGACCATGATTAAGAGTTCTGTAGTGTCAGTGATGCCAGATTTATGAAGTTTCAGAGTCAAGGAACTTGTGCACCATGCGTTATTGTTCAGTTCCCAGTGTACGGCTCTCCATGTTGGACAGGATGGTTGAGCATCTTTGACATACTTCTTTGGAAATTTTCCAAAAACAGAAATTGCTTAAGAAATTGCTGAAGATGTTGCAGCATCTTCTGGAATGAATGCAGTGTTAAACATTCAGGTCCAGTGACCCTCTACAAAGATCTCCGTTTCTCAAGCAATTTTGGTATTTTTATTACCAGTATCCATAGTTAGTTGTTTGTGAAAGTTTGTTCTTTGCCTATTCACTTCTGAGGGAGCTCAGCAGGTCTGTCAGCACCTGCAGAGACAGAGAAACGGCGTTAGTATTTCAAGCGCAGTGTGACACTTCTTCACAACTGAAAAACATTGGAAACTTGGCTTTTTAATACCTTGCCAGAGGTGGGAGAAGGTGACAGGGAAAAGAGGGCGTGGCAAAGATAAACCAGCTTTTAGCAGTGGTGAATGTGAAGAAGATACAAAATGGGTTTAAATTAAAGTGTGAATGGGGAAAGGAGTTCTCTGTATTGAGTGCAAGATAAAGAAGACACAATCACACAAGGTCACAGGGAAGCCAGGAGGGAGAATGTTGACTATGTGGCATTATGAAGACCTGGCCATAAATACGTTTTCACTGTCGAGATCATCACCCCCTTTAGACAAAGGATATCAGGTGCTTGCCTTCTTACTGGCACTAGTAAGCGTTTCATGCTGCCTTAGTATTGTAACAGGGAGAAAAAACAAATCACAGTATGAAGTGTGGGCTGAGTATTGTTTACCCTAGTTTCAAATTTGCAGTATTTATCTTTAAATGCTTGTTCTTAAAGTTAGTATTGGATGGAGTGTAGAAGGTTGAGGGATGACATTATAGAAGTATCTAAAATTATGAGAGATATGGATAGGGTGAATAGCCAAGGTCTTTTCCACAGGATGGGGGAGTTCAGCCCTAGATGGCATTGGTTTAAGGTGAAAGAGGGAAAATTCACAAGGGAGGCAGGGGCAGTGTTTTTCCACAGCGGGTGGTGTGGGTATGGAATGAGCTGCCAGAGGAAGAGTGGTAGATCCATGTACAGCTGCAACATTTAAAACTCATTTCGACAAATATACGGATGGGAAACATTTTGAGGCATATGGGCCAAATGAAAGCAGATGGGACGAGGTTAATTTGGAAAACCTGGCCAGCACGGACATTTAGAACAGCTTCACGCAGGTTCACAATGGTTTTGTGAAAGTGAAATTATACTTTGCCCTGTAAAGTCATGTAAAGTATTTCTGGAGAGGCCTGAGAATGTAACAAGCGGACTTGATAAAGGGGATCTGGCAGACACCAGGCTTTCCAGAGTTTTTCCACAAGTTTTCCAAAATAAAATTTCTTACACAAGATAGATGCTCGTAGGATGATGGGGAATGTATTAGCACGGGATGATGATTGGTTAGCACATAGAAATCGGAGAGTCAGGAGAATGAATCATCAATATAAAGGTGGTTCTGCTGGAGGACCACGGCTATCAGTCCGATGGCATCAGTTATTTACACTCTATACTGATAGTTTGAAGGAGAGAGCTGAGTGAAATATACATCCGAGTTTGAGAACAACATTGAGAATCAAAAGGCAGGCTGTTATTTAATGGAGAGGACTTCCACAAAAAGAACAGTACAAAGGGATTGGAGTGTTCCTGTGTATGAAACATAAAGTCAGCATGCTGATGCAGCAAGTAACTAGGTTGTTTCATTAGCCGGCTTCCAGGGATGAAAGGGCTATGTTAGTGACAATCTCTAAGATTGTAAGGCGATTATTCATTGGGGTTTAAATAAATGAGGAGTGATACTGCTGAAATATACAAGACACAGAAGGGACTTGAGAAGGTAGATGTGAGACGTCGTTACCATTCCTGAGTGGAGTCTTGAACTCGAGGACATAGATACCGAATATGGAATATCAATTTCTATCTGAGATACAAAGTGATGTCTTCTGTCAGACGGTAGTGAATGCCTGGAATTCCCTAACCCGGAGAGGTGTGGAGAGATACAAGGAGTCGGCGAGAAAGTGGAGTTAGACCTGGAGTAGATCAGCCATATTCGTATTAAATGACTGGGCAATCTTGAGGGGCCGAATAGCCTACTCTTGTTCCTATTTATTAATTTCACGTGCTATGCTTTTGAAAAGTTACTGGTTATTTTTCCGGAAGTTGTATTGTGTAATGCTGCATTTGGGTGAGCAGAGGATTTGAGTTAACCCTGGGTAGGGTATGGGGGCTGTATTCACAGTAAATCTGGCTCTGTAACATGACCCACATGGAGCAGACTTTGCAGAAAGGGGAAGCCTGGAAACAGGGATTGGGAGTGAGTGTCACTTCCTGACCCAGCCTGGATTTTCCAAGTACATTTCCAAAACTGCACCCAACCATCAGAGTGGCCTTGATCTGCTCCTGTGTAGCACATCCCAAGAGTTGAATGGAACATCAGAACATGGGGCTGCAGGACACGAGGGGGCCATTCAGCCCTTTGACACTACTCCACCAGTAAATAAAGTCGTGGCCTATCTCATTGTGGTCCTAGCTGCACTTTTCTCTCCATGCACCATTATCCCTGATTCACCTGTCTATGGACAATCAGACGAAGCCAGCCTCGATATAATGTAACGATTCAGCCATCCCAAACTTCTGGGAAAGCGAATTCCCACTTGAACGAATTCGCACTTTGTGTTTTTTTCCTTACTCCAGTTGTGACTGAGAATGGAGGATGTAACTCTTTCCTTTCCTAGTCCAACTCTTCCACGGCTCACAACAAACTTTAAATGTAACCAGGTTGGTGATATTGCCGATGGTAAAAGTCTCAGACTGGGTCAGGTTCAGTGATAAGAACACGTCAGGCAGATTTCTTTAGTCAGCCACAAGTTATTAACAGAACTAACGGAGGAGTATGTTGGATCTGTGGGTAACACTGCCGCCTCACATCACCAAGGAGCTGGGTCTAACTCTAACCTCGAGCGACCCTCTATGTGGAGTTTAAACATTCTCTCCGTGTCTGTGTGGGTTTCCTCCCAGTGCTCCAGTTTCCTTCCACTGTCCAATCATGTGCAGTTTGAAGTGGATTGCCCATAGTGCCCAGGGATGCGTAGGTTAGGTGGGTTAGTTATGGGAAATGCCGGGTTACAGCAATAAGATTGGGGGCCAGGTCGAGTTGGGATGCTGTTTGGTGGGTCAGTGTGGACTTAATGGACGGAATGTCCTGTCTCCACACTGTAGAGATTCTATGAAAATGACAATAAATTTGAACTATACAAACACCCAGTGGGTACATACCTAATCCACTCTCCTCGAGGTCTTGTATGTTTCATTTTCATTCCAAGAGTAACCTGTTAAAGCCTTCATAATATAAGCCCTTTACCCCAGGAATACGTGAAATGAAATATCTCTGAACTGCTTCCAATGTAATTACATCCTATCTCAGATAAGGAGACAAAAATACTAATCTCACAGTCAGATCATAATGTTTATAATTGTTTTCTCAAAGTGGTGTGTGAGTCTTTGGAACACGCTTCCCCACAGAGCATTGGAGACAGAAATATTGAATATTTTTCAGGCACAGATGGAAGGTTCATAAATAACAACAGAGTCAATGATTATTGAGGAATGGGCAGCAATGTGCAGTGTGGGGTAAAATGTAGACAGTGGTATCAAATAACACGGCTTCAGAACCTCCAGGAATGTAATGCAAAATGAAATGATAATATTGATAAAATGTTAAGGGGGAATACAAGATGGTGGCGATCCAGAAGGTCTGATTGCTGGGCGCTGCATCAACACACGGGCAAAGTGCTTCTCTAATCCACCCCATCCCAACCATTTACTTAAAATTCAGCACTAAAAGAGCGACAGAATCTTTACGAATCCCGATTTGTAAAACGGAAATGACAAAACATGGGGAAAGGATCGAGTAAGTCCCAACAAGTGGTGCACCCGTCAGAAGCATCGAGCATGCCTGAGGCCGCTGCTGCAACCCACTCTGCTCGTTCGATCGACCCAGTTATCTCACCAGGCCTTGGTCACTGAGTTCACCAAGTTACGTGAAATGATTGAAGCCATGATTGAAGAAGAGTTCGCCACAGCCACTCTCAGCCGTGCTCCAAAAACATGAGCAGCAACTTGACAGCCTTGGACACAGAACAGACGATGCCAAGGGCCGAACCACAGTGACAGAGACCGTGATCGATTCCTCCCGGGAGAGGATCTTTGCCCCTGAAAAACAGGTCTGCACCTTAACTGAACAAGAAGACGACCTCGAGAACAGGAGTAGGATGAAGAATATTCACATCGTCGGTTTGCTGGAGCGGACAGAAGGTGGTCAGCTGGTGCGTTTGTTCAAGAACTGGCTGCAGTGATTCCTTCACTTGGAAACTGAGGAGGGACGGGAGAAGACTGAGACAGTTCATTGGGTTACAGCACGGAAGTCAGACTCAGACCAACACCTTCATCCTGTCCTTGTGCGATTACATAGTTATGGGGACAAACAAAGTCTAATGGAAGCTTTCAGAACCTAGTGGAAGGATCCAATGTGTTTATGTCACGAGAGCTCCAGGATTATGTCCTTTCTGGATTTTTCAGTGGCGGTGATTCATGAATGAAAATGTTTTGATGACATCAAAAGAAGAGTAAGGGAACGCTGAATTCAGTAACCCTTACGGTACCCAGCGGTGCTCCGTATTGCTTTCAATGGATCCACGAACTCGTCTGATTCTCCAGAGAAAGCAAAAACTTTGTGGACATTTTAAAGTAAGCTGAATATTTAGATAATCATGTTTATCCTTAAAGAAATTTTATTGGATTTTTCTGGTATTAACCAGTGCTACGTTATAGTCGGGGATGGGTAGAGTACTCATTTTTAATTGCTTCATTAGTATTACTACTCTTTTTGTCTTTCTTTGCTTGTGTCTGGGGTGCAGTTCAAGGTGGAGGGAGTTACAAAGGTAGTTGTGATGACTTAGTGCCGACCGAAGGGCAGTTTTTGTTGTTAATTGCCTTGAATTCCATATTGGTAGCGGGCAGAAGATAACGTTGTAAGATATGTCAGCATCCCCAGTTTGCTGGGATGGGGTCCAGGAGAGGTAAATTCCCCTTTCGAGTGTCATTACAAGTTTGGATTTTATTTCGTTGTTTTTTTTTATGTGTTTAGCTTTGGAAAGTTTTGAGAGCTTGTTAGTTGTAGTGGTTTTAGTTTGTAAAGTTTTAAGGCTCTACGAGTTTTTTTTTTGCATTAATGATCAACGATGTGTAATTCGATGTGAAACTCTAGAGTTGAAATGTTGCTACAGTGTGTTATGGATAATGATGTGCTTAAATGGGTACCTGGAACATTAATGGGGGGGGGGGTGCACCTGCCACTCAAGAGGAAAAATGTACTTTCTCGTCATAAAACAGAGAGGGTGGATGTTTTCCTATTTCAGGAGATGCACCTTGATGACAAGGAACAGTTGACGTTACAGCAGGGCGAGTTTGATTGGGTTTATTTCTTGTCTTTTAATAGTAGGAATAGGGGAGAAGCCATACTACTTAGGAAGAATCTTCCATTTAGAACATAGAACAGTCCAGCACAGAACAGGCCCTTCAGCCAACGATGTTGTGCCTACCACTGATCCTCATGTATGCACCCTTACATTTCTGTAACCATATGCATGTCCAGTAGTCTCTTAAAAGTCCCCAAAGACCTTGCTTCCACAACTGCTGCTGGCAGCACATTCCATGCTCTCACAACTCTCTGTGTAAAGAACCCGCCTCCGACATCCCCTCTATACTTTCCTCCTACCAGCTTAAAACTTTGCAATACCTCCCACACAGTTATAGAATATTCTTGAGATTGCTGATTATGGAATGTTCCAGATAATGTTCCAAATAATTCCCAGTTTCAGGAAAATGGCAGTGTCCCAGTGTGTAACACATTAGAGGAAGGAGTAGAGATGTACATTTTTTTAAATCACACACAATTCAAACCATGCTGAGGCCATTCAGCCCTTCAAGTGTGCTCTAGCATTTAATAATATCCCGGCTGATCTGATGGTTTTCTCAGCTCCATGTTACAGGAACATTCAGTCATTCAACCCCCTGGGTTCCTGTCACTGACCAGACAGCACTCAGGCACTTTTACCCAGTATTTTTTCAATCGCCTTTTTGAGGGCATTTCCCATAGGGACGGACACTCCTAACAATATATTCCATCATCTTTATACTTTCATGCAACGGTCAGCATACTTTACACAGGCCAAACAAAAATCTACACTTATTTTATGGTTATAGGTATCCCATCACACTTAGTAATTCAGGTTATTTCACTTTTCCCAAAATGCTCCCCCACTTTATCTCATTCACCTGTCCTGCCCTATTTCCCAATTGTAGGTCAAGTTTGTCCCTTCCCGAGTGGCTTCTCTATATATTACTTGTGGAAACTTTCCTGAACAGACTTAACAAATTACATTCCTTCTAAGTCCTTAACCATCTGGAAGCCCCAGTCTGTGTTAGGAAAATTGAAATCACCTATTATAACAACCCTATTGTTCCCGCAAGTCTCCCTAGTCTCCCTGCATATTTCTTCCTCTAATTCCCATTGATGATTTGGAGGCTTATAGTGCAACCACTATAACATCACCATCCCCCTCTAACTACATTGCACCATTCACCAAACCTCATTGGATATTATCTAAGTTATTTCAACTTTAAATACAGGTGTGGTACCCGCCTTAATCAGAACTATTGGCATTTAAACTGTTTCCATTTGCATCTCTCCATCGCCGTGATTTCCACATCCACGGTACCCCTTGTCAAGGTACAGTGGAGATATGGAGCTGTAAATGGATGGGAGCTGCACATCCTGTCACTTACAACATTGGCTGCAAGTTTCCCCACACTGGGCAGCGATCTAACACAGTGTTACCGAACAGTGAAACAGCCTGGTTTTTTTGTATGAATGAACCAGTGCGGTCTGCACAGCTCCCCATGCTGGACCTTTAGACCAGGATGATAGATCAAGCATTGGTGTGGGCTGCACAGAGTTCCATTCTGGATATTGCTGGGTTTGCATTCAGCAGTACGGTAGCCAGATCTACACAGTGCTCCATCCTGAAAGTATCATGGATGGGCTGGTTTTGTGAGTTGGATTGCGAATGTGAGAGAATTAAACATCTGGCAATACCTTTATTTTGTGTTTTCATTCTTGTGATTGGACCCTTCAAATCCTGACTCATCCGGTTAGACCCATCCTTCTGGATAAGTCATGGTGACTGTTGTTACAGCATCTGGGATTGCAACATGACCAACAAATGGAGCACAGGCTGCAGAGAGAACAGTCTCCGTAAAATGGAATGAGGGAATCATAATTAGATCAGCCGTGGTCTTAGTGAATGGTGGGGCAGGATTGAATGGACCACTAATGCAACTTATCATACATTTCTGTTTGTGCCATGCAAACCCACCTTCTCTCCCATTGTCCCATACTGGTGGGGAGTGAGGCACCTCCTCCTTTTCCTGCGTAACAGGATCCTCGGGCCTTACTAGCCTCCAGATTTCCCTGTTTCCCAGTTTCTAGCAGTTGAGTGATTGCCTCCTGTTCCTGTGTCCCAGTTTCGAACAGTTGAATGACTCCCTCCTGTTCCTGTGTCCCAGTCTCGAGCTGTTGAATGACTGCCTCCTGTTCCTGTGTCCCAGTCTCGAGCAGCTGAGTGACTCTCTCCTGTCCCTGTGTCTCAGTCTGGAACAGTTGAGTGACTCCCTCCTGTTCCTGTGTCCCAGTCTCGAGCTGTTGAATGACTGCCTCCTGTTCCTGTGTCCCAGTCTCGAACAGCTGAGTGACTGCCTCCTGTTCCTGTGTCCCAGTCTCGAACAGCTGAGTGACTGCCTCCTGTTCCTGTGTCCCAGTCTCGAACAGTTGAGTGACTCCCTCCTTTTCCTGTGTCCCAGTCTCGAGCTGTTGAGTGACGGCCTCCTGTTCACGTGTCCCAGTCCCGAGCAGTTGAGTGACTCCCTCCTGTTCCTGTGTCCCAGCCTTCAGCAGCCGAGTGACTGCCATCTATTTGTGAAAATTGATGTCCTCCACCTGTTCCTGTGTAACAGGCTCCAATCTCTCTGTGCTCACCTGCTGCTCCGGTGGAATGGAGTTGAGGGACTGAATGGCCCCTTCACATTCCTTACAGCTTCTCTTGACTAAAAGCCTTTCTCCTGTTTGTGGAAAACACCATTAAAATCTGAATGATGTATTTTTGTATTTGACTCTCAGTAATTGAGCAAACAAGCTGACTGACAGAATTCAGAACCTGAATAACCTCTTCCTGTTCCCGTGTTATACACTCAAAACTCAACAGAGTCTCAGTGATGTACAGCACGGAAAAGGACCCTTCGATCCAGTCGTCCGTTCTAACCAAATATCCTAAATTAATCTCGTCCCCCTTGCCAGCACTTGGCCCATATCCCTCTAAACCCTTCCCATGCATGTACCCATTCAAATGCCTTTTAAATGGTGTAACTGTGCCTGCCTCCACCCGCTCTTTTGGGTGCTCAATCCATAAACACAGCAGTCTCTCATTGAATGTGTTGTACCTCATTTCCCTTTATAAATCTTTCCCCTCTCACCTTAAACCTTTGTCCTGTAATTTTGGACTCGCCTATCCTGGGGTGACTGTTTACATTATCTATGCCCGTCATGATTTTATAAACCGCTTTAAGGTCACCTCTCAGCCTCAAAACTTGAAAATACTCCCAGCCTATTCAAACTCTCCCAGAAAATCTAACCCTCCAACATCTGCAATATTCTTTTAAATCACTTCTGCATCCTTTCAAGTTTGACAACATCTTTCCGACAGCAGGGAGACCAGAATTATAGGCAAAATTACAAAAGTGGCCAAACCAATGACCTGGACAGGGGCAATATGTCATGCAAACGCATTGACTCAAAGCACGCACCAATAAATGGAAGATCACCGAGTGTTTTCTTCACTCCGCCATCTACCTGTGAGGGCACTTTCAAGGAACGAAGAACCTGCACCACCAGGTGACACAGTAGCTCAGTGGCTTACATTGCTGCTTCAGAGCGCAGCGATCTGGGTTGAATTCTATCCTTGAATGACTACCTGTGTGGTGTTTGCACATTCTCCCTGTGTCTGCGTGCGTTTCTTCTGGGTGCGACGTTTTCCTGCCACAGTACGAAGATATACCGGCAAGTGTAGATTGGCCATGCTAAATTGCCACAAGTACCCAGGGATGTGTGGGCGAGGTGGATTAGCCATGGGAAATGCAGGCTCAGAGGGACAGGGTAGGGGTTTCTCCAGTAGGATACTGTTTAGAGGGTGGGTGTGGCCTTGATGGGCAGAATAGCCTGTTTCGTCACTGGAGGGATTCTATAATTTCATTGGAGTTCCCTTTGAGTGGCAACTTTCGACAGAACTCTACCTACATATCTTGCCCTGATTTGTCTTGCCAAAATGCAACAGCTCACATTTATCTAAATTTAACTCCATCCACCACCCCTCGGCTCACCTAATCAACTTTCTCTCTGTTCGGAGATATCATTTTTCTCTGTCGACTACACCACCAAATTCGGAATTATCTACAAGCTTACTCACCATACATCATATACTCAAATGCAAATGATTTGTATAAGTGACAAGAGGCAGTGGACTCACTGTTGACCTTTGTGGCACACCACTGGTCACAGGTCTCCAAGTTTAATGAACAAATATCCAGTGTCACGCCCTGTCTCCAATATTCAAAAAAATGTTGGATCTAAATGGCGAGCTCTCCCTGGATCCCAGGCAGTCTGACCTTGCTAACCAGTCGACCATGTAGAACATTTTGGTTTTCTTACTGAATTCCCTAAAGACAACCTCCACTGTCCTGCCTTCATCAATCATCTTCATCACTTCCTCAAACAATTCCCCCGAGTCAGTGAGACGTGATCTCCAATGTACAAAGCCCTCTTCAGTCCTTGTCTTCCCAAATGCATATACATCCTTTCCCTCAAAACCCCCTCCAACAATTTAGTCACCATTGCCGTCAGGCTCACCGATCTATAATTACCTGGCTTTTTCCTTCCTTTCCTAAATGATGACACTACGTTAGCAGCCCTCCAGTACCATGGCACCTCACCTGTGGAAATAAATGTTACAAATACATCAGCAAAATGCAGAGCAATCTCTTTCGTAGCTTCCCACAAACGTCTGGGATACAACTGATCAGGTCCGAGGGATTTGTTCACCTTTATGTGTTTTAAAATGTCCAACACCTCCTTGTAATATAGACACTTTTCAAGATATCACTATACATTCTTCATTCTCTCGCGCTTGTAACTCCCTCCACATTAAATACTGAGGAGAAATACTCGTTTCATATCCCTCCCATCTCTTGTAGTTCCACATATAGGTAGCCTTACTGAGCTTTAAGGTGCCCTATTCTCTCCCTTGTTAATCTTTTGCCATGCAAAGATTTGTAGAATTTCTTCAATACCTCATTAACCCTATTTCTGAAGCCCCAATTTGTGTTCACATTTTTCTGGCCCGATTTCCCCGTTGACTATACACTTACTGCCCTTATACTCCTCTGGGGATCCACTTGATCTCAGCTCTGTTTACCTGACATATTCCCCCTTCCTTACCTTGACCAGAGCATCAATATATCTAGCCATCCAGCACTCCCTGCACCCACCAGCCTTGCCCCTCTCACTAACAGGAACACGTTGGCTCTGGACTCTCTAAAACCAAGTATTGATGGCCTTGCATTTTCCAACCATCCCTTTACCTGTGAATAGGATATTCCAATCAGCCTTTTACAGGGCTCGCCTAACACTTTCAAAATTGGTCTTGTTCAAAGTTAGAACTTTATTGTTTACATCAGGTCTTTCCTATTCCATAACTAGTTTAAAAGTAATATTTATGCGTAACAGACTTGAAATGTTAAATAAACAGTTCCTGCTCCTCTGTAACAGGCTCGAGAGGCTGCATAGGACCCTCCAGTCCCTGTATAACAGCCACGAGACATTAAAGGACACAGCAACCCCTGGATTACGAGCAGCCAATAAACTGTACCTGATGGAGGTCCAACCCTTCTCAGTTACAGAAACAATGAACTCCAGGTGCCCGCTCAGTAACACCTCATACAGCTGCAGCGACAAATCCTTTTATTTTGAATGATTTTGTTGGCAAAATGTGCTAATATTCCAGAGTTCCACATTTTCAAGTAACAACAGGCTAATATGGACTGAATGGCCTTCTCCTATCCTTCTGTAAGAGACCCATAGGGACAGAATTGCTTCGGCCTATTGCTGAGCAGCAGTCTCAGTGCTCTGTCTCAAGGTTATAAAAGGATTTGAAAACAGGGCACTTAAAACCCAGCGTAGCCTCACACTGGTCAATAAGTATCATACTGTAGGTTAAGGCATCTAGAAACTTGCCCACCTGATTTTTTTTTAATGTAGCTGATCTGTTATTTTATAACTGCTTCCTTTCATAAACAGAGTGGAACATATATACACCCCTGCAGTGTTCTGTTAATAATCTCGTATACAAGGAAAAAGAAATAAAAATTGAATGATTTATGGTCCATCCCTCAGCAACCCTCATCCATTCCATCCAAAACCGGTAAATGTTCCCTTTTATAGTGATATGAAAAGTGATGTATGGAACTGGTTAACTGATCCTATTTGCTCAGTGACTGTGATTAATGCCAATCTCCATGGATTCTAATTATCCCAGTGGAGGATTTACATCTTTTAATGATAAATGAGCGCCGTTCAATGTGTTATCCCATAACATGAGCGGGAGCATCACCGACAGCACTGACAGGGATCAGCAGATCCAGAGAGAGGGGGAGGAGAGATCAGAATCTGAGACTGAAATATTCCAACAATAGACAGGAGTTTATCCGATTATATTTGGTATCTTTCTGCATTTTATTGGTTGTCATTATCATTGCAGATCTATTACGCTCTTCTCATTATTCAATATTTTTATTATCCTTTCCTGGCTATCGTTGGTGTTCCTGGTAAGTGTCACTGTCCATTTTTTTCTGTAAACTAGTTATGGCTGTATTACTGTTCTTTCATATAGTCTACACTTCTACCCACTATTATTGTTCCTGTTGAAACTCTGAATCCAGATATTTACTCTACAGACCACTACTAACTACATCAATGAAGGTGTTCAATTACTGCCTCCCTCTGCTCTGGCAGTGTTACTCTTGGGTCTCTATGTTGATCTACTCAGTTTCAGCGGATAACCACAATGTATTGTATCTTTGCCTTTGTCATTTAAATATTAAGAGCATGGAGGTCACTGCCTACTGTTCTGGTTACAAACTCTCCTTCCTTCCACTGTTTCCATCCCCTCCCTGGTCAATATCTGCGGCTGAAGCAGACAAGTCACAACTGTGGGTGATCCCTTTGATCATGAGCTGATTCCTGACTCCATGCCCTGTCCATTTCTAACTTGAAATACTCACATCTCCACAATGTATCTCATTGGCTTATTGCATCTCCTGTTTGAACCTTGAGTTATAAAATACAGTCTTAATGAAGTTAATAATATGCTGCTGACGCTGCCGGCTTCAAACCTGTTGAAGCAAATCTGATTCGAACACACACCAACCTCCCATCTGTCATTCATGTGCACGTGGATATATATTGCTATTTTCATGGCAATGCCTTTATTTGAACATTTTCAAACACGTTACCTCATCTGTCCATGAATATTCTCTCATTCTCTCTCTGTCGATTATCTAAAAGCCTGCCAGTTGTTCATAGTTAAAATAGTTTCCTCCATGTGCGTTCCTTCTCAAACAATGAGTTACGCATTCAACCACGTCTATCGCGCACACACACGCACTCTCTATCTCTCTCACTCTGATGAACACACACGCACTCAGAGAGAGCAAACCCTCCCATTGGAAACAGTAATCTAATGCGAGTATAGTTAGCACATGCTCTCCATACTGGGCAGATAGTGCAGTTTACTGAGCAACACGCTGGCATGGTCTACACAGCTCTCCATGCTGGGCTGTCATCTTGTCCCAGTTTATGTTGTTTGTGGTGTTCTGTGAAGCAGATTCGGAATTTAATGTAACAAACCATTTCAGCTGATCTGACAATGTCTTTATTCAATGTTCTCATTCTTGTAATTTTACTCTCGAAGATCTCACTTCTCCAGTTAGTCCCACTGCTGTCTTTTTCCCCATATTTCCACAACCTCCTCCCAGTTAATTAATTGTCTGTTTCTGTCTTTACTGTGAATCTCTGTCCCTCTGTATCTTTCCCTGGCCTTGGGTTTTGGCTATTTTTTTTTGTATCGAGTGCTGGCATTGTGAAGCTCAGAAACAGTGAAATGGTGTGTGTCAGGCTGTTTTTCACTTCTCGGTATGTCCCATGTGATGGCCCATGGACAAGCGTGTTTCAGAAGTTATGAGACACATCCTTGTAAATTGGTCTGTACCCGTATTTGCCAACTCAGGTGACCTTGCGATCAGTAACACGGGGAAGCTCATTGAGTAAAGGACCAGGCATCTAAATTGTGTGACAATGCTGTCACTTTTTTTTTTAAAAAGGTGATTTTCTCTTTTTTTAACAAGAGGTCTTAAAGGCCAAACTGCCTACTGAAACTGGCTCATGTAAATAACTTATGAGACTTTTTGGGTTCTTAATAAATAGTAGTAACGATGGCCAGCTCGCATAGAACAAGCTTTCTAGTTTTTTTTTCCTCATAGCTGTAAGTCATCAGGTGCTTGTGTCCCAGAAGGGTTGGAAGTTTTAGTAAATTATCCCTAGCTGCTATTCTCTCTGAAGCTTCACTTGATGCTGTTTCCTCCTGGATTGGAGAACTGTATGTCTGAATGCTCCTTGTTACCATGGGGTGTGTTTAGGTGATGTTAGTATGTTGGAACAGTTCATTTGTAAAAGATACTGTATCCATTATTTTGTTGAGGTTTTCAATAGTTAAGTTATTCTAAAATCCTCTTCATTTTGTATGGCTTTTCATTAGAGTGTTTATATATATATTGTGTTTTAATTAATGGTGAGTGGTTTGGCAAGTAGCATCACATCTGGAAATCCCACTTCGCATCCAACTTTAAAATAAGAAAATGTTGGCATTCAAGCTACCTTCTTGAAATAATTTGAGGCAGTCTGGTTGTTCTAACTGTGGACTTGTGTCTGGTTCTAAATCAATAACACCAAATTGGGTTTGAATTACAATCCCTACAATGTGCAAACAGGCCATTTGACCCAACAAGTCCACACCGACCTTCCGAGTAGTGACCTACCCAGAACCATTCCTCTGCCCTATTATGACATATTTACCCCGACTAAGGCATCTAACCCACACATCCCTGAAAACTACAAACAATTCACCTGATGTGCACATCATTAGATTGTGGGAGTAAACCAGAGCATCTAGAATACTCTCATGCAGACACTGGAGAGTATGCAACGGAGACTATTGGGTTCAAAAGTCGCGTATGGTAGTTGTTCGAGGTGTTGAATTCGGTTGGTTTAAAACGTGTTTTGTGTATAAAAATTCTTTCAGTCACTGAGAGTTCTCTGGGTGTGGAAGAAGTGAAGTTGGGTGTTACACAAAAGGTAACAAAGGCAAAGCTTTAGGAGTTGCCAGACAAGCTGGAGTTGGGGTTGTGTTTGTCTGTGAGAAAATGAGAGATAATTACAGCTATAGCTCGGCAATTACATTTGGTGGAACCACCATCAGACTCTTTGGAAATGGCTCGAATTCAATTTGAAATCAGGCGCCTTGAACATGAGAAGGAATTGAAACCATTTAAATTAAAATGAGAAGTAGAAATAAAAGAAAAGGAAATGAAAAAGAAAGAGAGAAAGAGAGAGAAGAAAGCCAGAGAGTTTCAACTTCAAAAGTTAACAATTAGGGGAAAGTTGACATAGAAGGTGGAGATGAAGGCAGACGGTAGGTTGGATGAGGAGGATAGTGAGGATGAGCATCCCTTTAGTAGCCAAAGGCCTGATGGGGTTCTGTTTAAATACGCTCAGGCATTGTCTAAATTTGATGAGAAGGATGGGGAAGCCTTTTTAATTTCATTTGAGAAAGTGGATAAACAAATGCAGTGATCAGTTAACATGTGGATTTAGTTGATCCACCCAGAGCTGGTAGGTATTTGCATCCCGATCACTGGGGGTATCTGGCCAGTATGAGGAGGTGAAGAACGCCATCTGAAGGGCATATGAGCTTGGGCCAGAAGCTACAGACAGCGTTTCTGAAATCTAAAAAAAAGCTCCCTCGTTAAGCGTACATTGAGTTTGAAAAAATGAAACAAGTAATTTTGAAAGGTTATAGAATGGCATTAAAAACAGAGGAAAGCTATGGCAACCTTACAGAGATTCTTATTTTGGAGAAGTTCAACAATTCACTTCCTGCAGTCGTGAGAACTCGTGTGGAAGAGCAGAGAGAAAAAACGGCAAGATTAGAATCTGAAATGGCTGATGATGATTGGGTTCAGAAATCAAAGTTTGGTTTCTGTGAGAGATGGAGAAGAATGTGCGAGATCTTCTTAAAACATATACCTGTGAGAGTAAGGTTTACTGGCATAGGCCAGGAGTAGCAGGTAAAGAGGTTATAGCATTAAGAGGTACAGAAGTATGTAATTATTTTATTCTGAGACATGAGGAGCTATGTCATTCAGAAGGACTATTGGAGAGATGAGGAGTGCTCCATTATGCAATCTGTGGTTGAAGTGTCCAGTGCAAACATCAACAGATTTATTCCACAATGGGGAAGGAAGCCTTGAGCTTGGTGTTGGCGTTACAACATTTCAGCATTTAAATTGCGAATAACATACATGAGACAAATCTTTATCACTGATCGTGACCCCTTAAAACTTTTGGAGACGTTCAGGTGAAAAAATACCAGTCTGTTTCGATTGAGCTTATTATTGCTGCCATCCAATTTGAAATTATGCAATTGACAGGGCGAGAAAACTAAGTTTTGACACATTCAGGGGACGTGGATGAAGAAAGACAAAGGCATTCTGTGGCAGGAGTAAAATGACTGAAATCGAATCTCGTTGTGAACATTTATAAGCTCAGAGTCAATATTATATGTGTGTGTGTGTGTGTGTATGCATTGCAATCACAGAATCACAGAGTCATAGAGGTGTACAGCATGGAAGCAGACACTTCAGTCCAACCCATTCATGCTGACCAGATATCCCAACCCAATCTCCTCCCACCTGCCAGCACCCAGCCCATATCCCTCCAAACCCTTCTTATTCATATACCCATCCAAATGCCTCTTAAATGTTGCAATTGTATCAGCCTCCACCAAATCCTCTGGCAGCTCATTTCATACACGTATTACCCTCTGCGTGAAAAAGGTTGCCCTTTAGGTCTCTTTGATATCTTCCCCCTCTCACCCTAAACCTATGCCCTCTAGTTCAGGACTCCCCGACCCCAGGGAAAGATTTTGCTTATTTATCCTATCCATGACCATCATAATTTAGTGAACATTTATAAGGTCACCACTCAGCCTCCGACGCTCCAGGGAAAATAGCTCCAGCCTGTTCAGCCTCTCCCTATAGCTCAAATCCTCTAGTCCATGTAAATCTTTTCTCAACCTTTTCAAGTTTCACGACATCTTTCCGATAGGAAGGAGACCAGAATTGCCCGCAATATTCCAACAGTGGCCTAATCAATGTCCTGTCCAGCAGCAACATGACATCCCAACTCCTGTACTCAATACTATGACCAATAAGGGAAAGCATACCAAACATCTTCTTCACTATCCTTTCTATCTGCTACTAATAGAAGAAGATTAGGAGGTCTAACATGAATCCATCTTTGTATATTGATAGATCATTTTATTAAAGGTGGAGTTCTGAGGATCCTATCACTATAAAAAGGTTATTTTCTCTTGTTTTTTTTAAGAGAAGTTTTAAAGGCAGAGGTGCGGAACTGCTGTCTGAAAACAGTTTAAGTAAATAACTGAGGAGGCCTTTAGGTTCTATTAAAACGGTGATAACAAAGGAAGGGCAGTGGCCAGCTCTCCCAGACCAGGGTTTCTCGTTTTCTTTTTAGCTGCAGCATTCAGAAGCTGTTGGAGATCCCATCAGGGTTCGAAGTTTCAATACCTGATCCCCAGCTGCTTTTCTCTCTGAGATGGTTGTTGATGTTGATTTTTCCTGGATCAAAAAACTGCATGTAAGAATCTGTATTTGAATTTATCTTTGTGCCAAGCAGTGTATACCAAGAAGGTACGGTATCTATTGTTTGTGTAAGTGTACCAACATATAAGCTCTCCCAAAATTTTCTTTGTTTGTATTTTAGCTAAAGCATTTGAATAGATTATATTTGGCTTAATGTTGAGTGCTTTGACCAGTCACAACATATCTGGAAAATGCACTTCACATCTCTCTTTAAAATAAGGAATGGTTTGGGTCTAAGTGGCCTTCTTAAAATATTTTGCGGGGATCTGGTCTGGTCCACAATATTTGTAGCCGAGGGGTTTCTGACTGACTCCTGTTGTTGAAAAGTTAGTGGAGGTGCTGGGCATGGTTTGCTGGGGCTTGTGCTCTGAGCTGCCTCAGACATTCAGGGAGACCGGAGGATTTGGTGAGCCAACTTTGGATGGAACATGGGGACTGTGGTAACAGCATCTGGGTGTGTAACATGAACACCAAATGGAACAGAGGCTGCAGACAGGGGAAGCTCTGAAACCACGGAGTGAGTGTGTGTTGGGAAAGGGACCTGCTGTATCCACTCCAGGTTTTCCAGGAACAGCTTCCCAAGTTAAACTTAACCCAGGAGCGGAGTGTGAGGGGATCTGGACTGAACATGGATCTGGTCACAGAGCGGTGTCACCTTCTTCAACATGACCTGCAGCTTCACGCCAGGGGGAGGACGGTGCTGCCGGTGGCTATTAGGGTCACAGTTTCATTCAGCTTCTGTGATCCGAAACTTTCCAGGCCGGAGTCGGTGACAGCTCCGTCTTCTCCCAGTATCTCAACATCAATGTCACCATTCGGTGATGGAGAATGTATATGGTGGATGAGGTCAATACATGACTTCACCCTCAGCGGGATGCTGCCAGGTGTATCCATATTTTCCCAGTATAGTGAGATTCCCGAAGGTGAACATGGTACCTGCAGAGTAGCCATTAAATGGCGAGAGGTAGAGGAACTGAAGGAGCTCTCTCTCTATTAATGTTACAGTGTGTCCATGTACAGTATATTATGTTGGTGAATACCCCTGTCCTGAAAGCAGCCATTGTTCCTTCATTCAGAAGCAGGCAGCCATTCCCACCGTCTACGGGTCTCCATATAGAAAGGAATAATTGTATCTTGGATAAAGGCCATCCCCTTACTACACGTTTCAAAACACCATCCCCACCACCAACCAACCACATCAAAAGTATCCCATGTGTACAGAGAGCAATGGGGTCACTCGGAGTGTCAATGAGCAGACCATCGGGGATGGAGCAAAACCTTCCATGTCCGAACGGGTCTCCGTGAATTCCCCAGTACCCAGTATCACTGAGTCCTGTAATCCCTCTCCATTTCAGTAAGATGCTGCCTTCCATTATTCCTGTAAATGAAATTGCAGGTTATATTATGTTGTATTGCTCCTTCCAAATTATTATCTATTGCCTTGAACTTTCTGTATCTATTTGCAGACACTCCACCCTCTCTTGATAATTTTATCTCTTGCTTATCCAAGCGACATCACCAAACTCAGTATCTGAATATCTATTCCAACCTCCTGATCATTGTTGTAGATTGTAAATAGTTGAGGTACCCGCACTGGTCACTGTGTGACTCCACTGGTGACGTTCTGACAAACGTAGTTGATGGTATAAGTTCATCTTGGAGTGCAGTTACTAGCGGTGTACCTCAAGGATCTGTTTTGGGACCATTGCTTTTTGTTATCTTTATAAATGATCTAGAGGAGGGGCTTGAAAGCTGGTTGAGTAAGTTTGCGGATGACACAAAAGTCGGTGGAGTTGTGGATAGTGAGGAAGGATGTGGCAGGTTACAGCGGGATATAGACAAGTTGCAAAGCTGGGCAGAAAGGTGGCAAATGGAATTCAATGTAGCTAAGTGTGAAGTCATTCACTTTGGTAGGAGTAACAAGAAGATGGATTACTGGGCTAATGGTAGGCTACTTGGTAGTGTGGATGAGCAGAGGGATCTTGGTGTCCATGTACACAGATCTCTGAAAGTTGCCACCCAGGTAAATAGTGCTGTGAGGAAGGCATATGGTGTACTGGGCTTTATTGGCAGAGGAATTGAGTTCCGGAGTCCTGAGGTCATGTTGCAGTTGTATAAGACTCTGGTGCGGCCTCATCTGGAGTATTGTGTGCAGTTTTGGTCGCCATACTATAGGAAGGATGTGGAGGCATTGGAAAGAGTGCAGAGGAGGTTTACCAGGATGTTGCCTGGTATGGTAGGAAAATCGTATGAGGAAAGACTTAGGCACTTGGGGCTGTTCTCATTGGAGAAAAGAAGGTTTAGGGGAGATTTGATAGAGGTGTACAAGATGATTAGGGGTTTAGATAGGGTAGACACTGAGAACCTTTTACCGCTAATGGAGTCAGCTGTTACAAGGGGACACAGCTTTAAATTAAGGGGTGGAAGGTATAGGACAGATGTTAGGGGTAGATTCTTTACACAGCGGGTTGTGAGTTCATGGAATGCCCTGCCAGTAGCAGTGGTGAACTCTCCCTTTTAATGGTCATTTAAGCGGGCATTGGATAGGCATTTGGAAGTTATTGGGCTAGTGTAGATTAGGTAGGATTCGGTCGGCGCAACATTGAGGGCCGAAGGGCCTGTACTGCGCTGTATTTTGCTATGTTCTATGTTCTATAACTGATTGAGACTGACTTATCCAGAGAGCCTGCTTCCTGTTTGATAGACAGTCCTCCCTCTATACTGTGTAACACAGTCGAAAGGCTGAGTATGGACGAGGAGCATCAGTCAGGAATCCAACCCTTCGAACCAGCTCCGCCATTGAATACAATCATGGCTGATGTTATCGCGGCCTCTGTTCCACTTTCCTGCTATCTCTCCATCCTAAGACACTTTCTTTGCAGGAATCAGTTGAGGGAACTATCTCAGAGCTCCTTCCAATATAACAATACACTTTCTTCATTGAGTAGAAAAATTCTTTACACACTACTCCAATGTCATCTCACTAAGATCCTGTACAGAGGCAGCAAAAACATTACCAGGGTGGTGAAAGGTTCACACCCAGTTTAGAGCAGTCTCAGCTCTCTAGGGTAATACACAGCATTGTCTAAAATCATTGTCCTTCTCTACTCCACATGCATAACGGGAGATCTGGAGAAAATCTCACAATAATGCTTGAGAAGAGCATGAATAACGTGGCGAGATGGCCCCTAACATTAATTTTGTTTAGAATCTGACGATAGTCGAGGTGCCAGAGTACTGGAGAACGATTAATACGATTCCACTTCACAGTAATCATGATTTGGAGATGCCGGTCTTGGACTGGGGTGTACGAAGTTAAAAATCACACAACACCAGGTTATAGCCCAACAGGTTTAATTGGAAGCACATTAGCTTTCAGAGAACCGCACCTTCTTCAGGTGATTGTGGGGGACAAAATTGTAAGGCACAGCATTTATAGCAAAAAATTACAGTATGATGTAACTGAAACTACATATTGAAAATCACCTTGATTTTCTGTTGAGTCTTTCATCTGTTCGAATACCATGATAGTTTAGCTTCTTCCGTGTGTAAATCAAAAAAACCTTTTGTTAAAAGTTGCATTCTCAGGTTAACTGTAACAATTAGGTTAGTTACACAATATGTCGAAGGTGTTAGCACCCTGTGTTCTCTGTCTATGCCATGATTTTAGATCGATTCTAACCTAAAAAGTCAGATAACATAGTTTTACTGTATTCATGCAGTTTTTGAGCAAAGTACAATGTAACTCTGCAAGTAAAATTTAGCCCACAAAATGTATGGGCGCATGTGGGTCTTTGTGTCTGTTTGTGTGTATGTCTGTCTGGCTTGGGGGTTGTGAGTGTGTGAGAGAGAGTGTATATATGTGTGTAGTGATTGCAGAGTGTCTTAATTCTGTGAGGGTGTGCATGTGTGAGTGTGGAAGTGTGTATGTGTCTGGGGTGGGGGTTTGCGATTGTCTGTGAGAGAGAGGGTATATGTGCCTGCATGAGTGTAGAGTGGTCTAAGTCTCTGAGAGGATGCATGTGTGAGTGTGGGAGTGTGTGTGTCTGTAAGGGTGTGCGTGAGAGTCTGTGTGCGTGTCTGTGTAAAAGTGTGTCCGTGTGTATGTGTGTGTATAGGAGTGACTCTGGGTGTGTGTGTGTGTAAGTGTGGCTGTGTGTGTATATAGTGCAATGGTGGTCACCGGTAGTATGACATGAACTGAAGGGCCCGGTTGAGGCCCTCCCTTTGGGTACAGAACTTAGCTATCAGCCCCTGTTTGGCCACTTTTCGCTGTTGCCTGTCCTGAAGTCTGCCTTGGAGGATTGTCACCCGAAGGTCCGAGGTCGAATGTCCTGTACCGTAGAAGTGTCCCCAACTGGGAGGCAACACTTCCGTCTGTTGATTGTTATGTGGTGCCCATTCATCTGTTGCCGTAGCATTTGCTCGGTTTCCCCAATGTACCATGCCTCCAGGCACCCTTGCCTGCAACGTATAAGATAGACAATGTTGGCTGAGTCACATGAGTACCTGCCACGTACATGGTGGGAAGTGTCCTCACATGTAATGGTAATACCCATGTCCACATTCTGACACGTCTTGCAGCGCCTACCGTGACAGGGTTGTATGGCGCTGTCCTGAAAGCTGGGCAGCTTGCTATGAACATATGATCTGTTTGAGGTTTGGCGGTTGTTTAAAGGCAAGCAGTGGAGGTGCTCATCCTCGTTGATAATGTGTTGCAGGTCACGAAGAACATGGCATAATTTTTCAGCTCCTGGGAAGTACTGAACAACGAAGTGTACCCTGTTGGTTGCCACAGCAAGGTACCGTAATGAGTTCCTGAGGAGATAGACACGTGCTCCCTAAGTGACAAAACCTGAACACAATACTCCAAGTGTGGCCTTACCAAAGTCCTGTATAACTGCAACATAAATTCCCAACTTCCATACTCAATGTCCGGCCTGATGAAGGTCAGTGTGCCAGATGCCTTCTTCACTGCCCTGTCTACATGTGACTCCACTCTCAGAGAACCGTGCACCTACATACCAAGATCTCTCTGCCCACTACACCCCTTAAGGCCCTCCCATTCACCGTGCAACTCCTACCTTGAGTTGAGTTTCCAAAATGCAAGTCATCACGCATCTATATTAAATTCCATTTGCCATTTCTCGGCCCACTTCCCCGCCTGATTAAGGTCCTGCTGCAATTTCTGATAAACTTCCTCACTGATCATGCTCCCACTTATTTTAGTGCCATCTGTAAACTTACTAATCATACCTTGTACATTCTCAACCAAATCATAGATAACAAACAGCTATGGACCCAGCCTCCAGTCTGACAAGCATCCTTCCACTAAACCATCTGCTTCCTACCATCAAGCCAACTGTGCATCCAATTGGCCAGTTCCCAGCATTCCACGTGATGTAATACTCCCGAGCAGCCTGCCATGTGGAACCTTATCAAAGGCCTTACTGATATCCATAGAGACTATGGTTACTGCTCGGCCCTCATCAACCTTCCTGGTCACTTCATCAACGAACTCTAATAATTTGGGAAGCATGATCTCCCACTCACAAGTCTATGCTGACTGCTCCGAATCAAACCCTGTGTAAGTAATGGGTGCAGTCTATGGTATGCTGTCCTTCATTGTAAGATGATTCAAGTACATAAGTAATGCCATCTTCCTGCTGTTGTAGGGCCTTGCTGAGAGCGTGGTTGAGACACTCTCTACGGATTTGATCTCCTTTGTAAGGAATGATCTCCTTACCACAGACACGGATGATGGTATCACGAGGATAGAGTGAAGAAGCTGAGTGTTTAATCAGTACAGTTGTGAGAGAAGATGAAATGGTGACGTTAAACTTGAGTAGTGGCAGCGATCACTTATTTCCAAAAGAGACATTGATAGGGTGAGAAATTCCATTCTTTACCCAGGATTAATTGGTGTGATTTATTGCCACGTGTACCTCAGTACAGGGAAACACTTTATTTATGAGCAGTGGAGGCAGATCATAGTAAACATGGCCAGACAGATCATGCGGTGGAAATAGACTTGGACAGAGTAAGGCATACAGGTTACACTGAACAGGACGTGCACGAGACAAGATCGACATGAACAAGATCAGCATTATTTGAACTTAGAGAGTCCATCCATCAGTCTAACGTGACTTTCCTAATAGTTTATATGCCTAAATTAACTCTCCCCACATTATTTTGCAGTTGGCGTGTGAACCCGTACTGAACGTCAGGTTACTCACAATCCCCAACAGCAGCCACAATACCTTCCATCTGAAACAGGTAGCCATTCCCACCAGCTTCCACCCTACATAGAGAACACCAGGCTGGCTTCTCGGAGATGGAAGGTGCCTTCTTGAGACTTCACACAAGACATATGGCTTCCCTCCTCACCACTAGAAAACCGCGTTAAAGTCCCACGTGTGTATCATGACAGACGGAGCTAAGAAGAACAACGTGGAGCAGTCTGTCTGTGCAGCCTCTGCTCCACTTGTTCACCATGTTAGAGCATCAATTAGGAGATAGCGAGGATTGTTGTTGCTGAAGATCAGAGTAGACAGCGGTTTGCTGGAAAAGCACAGCAGGAGAATCGATGTTTCGAGCATAAGCCATTCATCAGGAATCTGCATCAATTACCTCATTCTGCCCCTGTGCAAGTGCATTGAGGTGGGAATGGCCTCCTACTGTTCCTGAATAAGTGACTCAAGGGACTGACTGGCTTCTTCCTCGTCCGATTGGACTGGGCTAAGGGCCTGACTGGTTACCGCTAGTTCCTGTATGACAGCTCGATGTGCTGACTAGTGTGATGATGCTGTAGCTTTAAGAGGTTATTTTGTTCTGGTTTCTTTTAAGAGAAAGATTGAATGACTGTTACCCAGCTGGCTAGTTAAGACCACTTGAGTAAATAACTAGTGAGGCCTTAGGTTTATTTAATGCAGATGGAATGGGTGTGGTCAGCTCTAACAAATTAGGATTTCTGGGTTTTGGTTTCTCAGTAACATCAGAAATTATTGGGGTCTCCACTGAGTTGAAAACTTTAGTGAATGTCTCCTGGCAGCTACTCTGTATGGATTTTCTCTTGGTGCTGTTTTGAAATCCTGAATTGGAGAAATATTTGTGTCAATCAGTGTCTGAATATCCCTTTTTGCCAAGGGCTGTGTTCATATGATTTCCAGTATTAGAACGGTCATTAGTATTAGTTCCTAGATCTATTATTCTGTTAACTTGTCTAATATAAATACGTTACTCTAAATTCTTCTTTCTTTGGTTTTATTTCATCTATCATGTTTAAGTAAATGGTGTTTTGCTTCACACCAAGTAGTTTGACCACTCACATTGCATCTGGAACAGACACTTTACATTTTCTTTGAAATTAGGAAACATTAGAGTCTCAGCTACCGCCTTCAAATATTGTCGAGGGGCTCTGGTGTGGCCCATCACACTAGAATCCTTCTCTTCCTGAGTAATAGGCTGGAGGCACTGAATGGGCTGTCCCTGCGCTTCTCCAATAGTGTCAATGGGCTGAACGACTTCCTCATATTCCTGTTAAACCAGTGTGAGGTGCGGAATGAACTCTTATTTTACTGTGGCAATATGCATTGTCAGACAGTCCTTTATATGACTGTTATGGACTCTTTAAAAGCACAAGCCTCAATGGTGTCCATGTCTTGCTTCACATGGACACAATCCAGTTCAGGAGCTGACGGGGCGTCAAATTATTCTGAACATTGTGGAATCCGCATGGACCATCCCCACTTCGGATCTTATGGTGGGAGGGTGTGGGTGGGGAGACATTGATGAAGCAGCTGAAGGTGTTTGTGAAGAGGAAGCTACCCGAGGATCTCCCACAGAGGTGACCCAGGACTGAGCTGATGAACATCTTCCTTTGTGCCATGTTTGACTCCAAATACTGTAGAGTTTTCTCTGATTCCCATTAAGTTCAGATTTGTTAAGATCCTTGATGTCAACAGAAGTCAACAGAAGCCTTGATATCAGGGCCAGTTATTTTTATCTGAACCCATGTGTCCTGTCAGAGAGTTGAGGGCGATGAAGAATTGGATGCGAAAGAGGATTTGAGACCAAGAGCAGATCAGTCATGATCTTAGTGGAGGAGAAGGAAGGCTTGGGGAGTGAACGACCTGCCCCTGTGTCTGATGTTCACACATTCTGTTATTGGAAAGTTAGTGGGTGTTATTTTCATGAATGATCTGTTATTGAATGTT
>NW_026869084.1:200978-279692 GCF_020745735.1 Hemiscyllium ocellatum | reverse complement strand
CCTACCTCCGGGCACAAATGTCTCGGTGTAAATCCCACAGAAGTGTCTCCTATATATCTGAACAAACTGATTAAACTGGTTTTAGAATTGTGACTTGATGGAGAAAGAACAGGTGTCGGTGTTGAATTTCAGCATTTCGGCCCGGGATTATTGAAAGTACAGCCCTTCGTGTTGATTGGAGTCACATTTCGCAGCAGGAAAGGTTTATCAAATCAGAACGGTCATGGATAGGGTTTGTAGTCAAGGTTTTTCCCCAGTTTAGGGGCGTCCAAAACTAGAGGACATTGGTGGGAAAGTGAGAGGGGAAAGGTTTTGAAGAGGCCTAAGGGACACCTTTTCACACAGAGGGTGGTGTGTGTGTATGGAATGAGCTGCCAGAGGGAGTGGTGGAGGCTGGTACAACTACATCATGTAAAAAGCATCTGGATGCTGACAGACCTGCCGAGCTTTTCAGCAATTTCTGTATTTGTTAAAACAAAACATTCATTTTAACACAGGTATCTATGTTAGCTGTTTGGATACAGAATTGGCTGGCCAACAGAAGACAGCGAGTGGTAGTGGAAGGAAAATATTCTGCCTGGAAGTCAGTGGTGAGTGGTGTTCCACAGGGCTCTGTCCTTGGGCCTCTACTCTTTGTTATTTTATTTAATGATTTGAATGAGGGGATTGAAGCAAGTTTACAGATGACACGAAGGTTGGAGGTGTTATTGACAGTGTAGAGGGCTGTTGTAGGCTGCAGCGGGACATTGACAGGATGCAGAGATGGGCTGAGAGGTGGCAGATGGAGTTCAACCTGGATAATGCGAGGTGATGCATTTTGGAAGGTCGAATTTGAAAGCTGAGTACAGGATTAAGAATAGGATTCTTGGCAGTGTGAAGGAACAGAGAGATCTTGGTGTGCAGGTACATAGATCTCTTAAAATGGCCACCCAAGTGGACAAGGTTGTTAAGAAAGCACATGGTGTTTGGCTTTCATTAACAGTGGGATTGAGTTTAAGAGTCGTGAGATCTTGTTGCAGCTCTATGAAACATTGGTTCGAATGCACTTGGAATACTGCGTCCATTTCTGGTCACCCGATTGTAGGAAAGATGTGGATGCTTTGGAGAGGGTTCAGAGGAGGTTTACCAGGATGCTGCCTGGACTGGAGGGCTTCTCTTCTGAGGAGAGGTTGACAGAGCTCGGACTTCTTTCATTGCAGAAAAGGAGGAGGAGAGGGGACCTAATTGAGGTATTCAAGATTGAGAGGCATAGATAGTGTTGATAGCCAGAGACTATTTCCCAGGGCAGAAATGGCTAACACAAGGGGTCATAGTTTTAAGCTGGATGGAGGAAAGTATAGAGGGGGATGTCAGAGGCGGGTTCTTTACACACAGAGTTGTGAGAGCATGGAATGCATTGCCACAGCAGCAGCTGTGGAAGCAGGGTCATTTGGGACATTTAAGAGACTGCTGGATATGCATATGGTCACAGAAATGTGAGGGTGCTTACATGAGGATCAATGGTCGGCACAACATGGTGGGCTGAAGGGCCTGTTCTGTGCTGGACTGTTCCATGTTCTATGTATTCTGAATACATTAAACATTTTTTTTAATGATGCAGGGCCATATAAACATATCTTCAAATTGACCGAGACCATTTCTGCTCAGGGTATGGCTCTGTGTATGACAGCAGCAATGAGCACCGACATGGAACAGGGAATGTGATGGAGACATAGGTTGGACAATGTACAAGGAGACCTTACATGGTCCAGTTTGGGAGAGAATGACATTATTGTGTGATTCAACTCAGAGAGGGAGAAAGTGTCATCTGCCCGAGAAGAAACGGCCTATTGCACTCTCTCTCCTTCATTATTCCTCATCACAGTAACGTGTGCGAGCTAAAATAAAACTCTACTGTCATCATTACCATTCTTATTTTTATAGAATCCTGCAGTGTGGAAACAAGCCCTTCGGCCCAACAAGTCCATACTAACCCTCCAATCAGTAACCTTCCCATGCCCTTACAGTTACCACTGACTAGTGCACCTAAAGTAGAAATCGCTGAACACTATGGACTATTTGACCAATCCACTTGAATTATACAGCTTTGGGCTGTGGGAGGAAACGGGAGCACCATCAGAAGCTCACGCAGACAAGGGGAGAAGATGCAAACTCCACGCAGATAGTCGCCCGAGGCTGGAATTGAACTCATGCCCCTGATGCTGTGATGGAACAGTGCGAACTACTGAGCCACTGTGCTAACCTGGAACCTCCCGCCAGCCTAATGCAAAGGGAATTCAGCAAAATCCAACCCTCCCAGGATAAAATCCCATTGCTAGCGGCTGTGTGAGTACAATATCTTCAGAAGCAGAATAACATTTGGACAATCTCTCAATTTTTCCTTTTGTCATTAGTTACACTAATATTTTGACAAGGTTGCAGAGATTTTGTTTATTTTAAGGGCGGCATGGTGGCAGTGGTTAGCACTGCTGTCTCACAGCGCCAGAGACCCGGGTTCAATTCCCGCCTCAGGCGACTGACTGTGTGGAGTTTGCACATTCTCCCCGTGTCTGCGTGGGATTCCTCCCACAATCCAAAAATGTGCAGGTTAGGTGAATTGACCATGCTAAATTGCCCGTAGTGTAAGGTGCCAGGGTAAGTGCAGAGGAATGGGTCTGGGTGGGTTGCGCTTTGGTGGGTCGGTGTGGACTTGTTGGGCCAAAGGGCCTGTTTCCACACTGTAAGTAATCTAATCTACTTTGTGTGTGTGTGTGTGTGTGTGTGTGTGTGTCAGTGTATTTAGAACGGGAAATAACGGTTCTTTATTTGCAATACCCAAACAGTTTGTCATTCATCTTTCCACCTTAGTTGGAGTAACATTGCTCTGGATCATAAACGTGCTATTTGAGCAGATTAACGATACTAGCCTGACTTGTTCCTAAAACTGACCCTGACCCAGTCTGAGACCGATATCATCGGCTATATCACCGACCTGGTTACATTTAACATTTGTTGTGAGCAGTGGAGGAGTGGGACTAGAAAAGGAAACAGTGACCCAAAAAGCCGGGGAACTATAGACCGGTGAGCCTGATGTCGGTGGTGGGTGAGTTGTTGGAGGGGATTCTGAGGGATAGCATTTACATACATTTGGGAAGGTAAGGACTGATTGGGGTAGACAACGTGGCTTTCTGCATGGGAAATCATGTCTCATTAATTTTATTGAGTTTTATGAAGAGGTGACAAAGAAGATTGATGAAGGCAGTTGGGTAGACATTGTCTATATGGACCTCCGCAAGGTGTTCATAACATTCCGATTGGTAGGCAGATTAGTAAGGTTCAGTCACATGGGGATACAGAAGAAGCTAGTCACAATTGTCTTGAAGGAAGAGGGGTATTTTTCAGACTGGAGGCTTGTGAGCAGCAGTGTGCTGTAAGAATCAGGACTGAGTTCACAACATTTCATCATTTATGTCAAGGATTTAGATGTGAATATTGGGGCCATAGTTAGTAAGGTTACAGACGACATCAGAAAGGTGGTGTAGGAGATTATCTCAGAGTACAACAAGATTACAAATAGATGGGACAAAGGGGCAAGGACTGACAGATGAAGTTTAGTTTAGATAAATACGAGGTTACACATTTTGGGAAGGCAAATCAGGGCAGAAATTATACACTTAATGGTAAGGGCCTGGTGAGTGTTGTGAAACAAATGGACATAGGGCTGCAGGTAGATTGTTCCTTGAAAGTGGAGTCTAATGCAGGTACAGAACACATTTGGCACATTTGCCTTAATCAGTCAGAACATTGAGTATAGGAGTTGTGGTGGTAAGTTGTATCTGTACAGGATGTGGTGAGGCCACTTTAAGAATACTGTGTACAATTCAGTTGTCTGCAGAAAAGATTTACACGGATGTCCCAGGACTGGAGGTTTGAGGTTCAGGGAGAGGTTGATTAGTTTGAGGTGTTTCCCCCTGGAGTGTTATTCTAAACTGCCATGTTCTGCTCCCCAGGATCCCAGAACAGGAAAGCATAGGTTGGAGGGCAGAGGACGAATAATTTAGAAGGGACCTGAAGTTAAATGTTTCACACACAGAGTGGTGTGTGTACAGAAAGTGCTGTCAGAGGAAGTAGTGAAGGCAGTTACAATCGCACATTTAAAAACTATCTGAAAGAGGAGGGATATTGGCCAAATGCTGGCAAATGGGACTGGATCAGATTTGATATCTGATCGGAGTGAACAGATTGGACTAACGGGTCTGTTTCCGTTCTGAATGACTCTGATTCTGTCAGAGAGATGACGAAAATTCTGAAAGTACGTTTCAAATCCGAATCCTCTTCACTGGACGTTTACTTGGGACATAGAACATAGAAAAATATAGCGCAGTACATGTCCTTCGGCCCTCGATGTTGTGCCGACCGAAGCCTACCTAACCTACACTAGCCCAATAACCTCCATATGCTTATCCAATGCCCCGTTAAATGACCATAAAGAGGGAGAGTCCACCACTGCTACTGGCAGGGCATTCTATGAACTCACAACCCGCTGAGTAAAGAATCTACCCATAACATCTGTCCTATACCTACCACCCCTTAATTTAAAGCTGTGTCTCCTAGTAACAGCTGACTCCATTAGCGGAAAAAGGTTCTCACTGTCAACCCTATCTAAACCCCTAATCATCTTGTAGGGGTCTCTATGTTCACATTGATTGATTGAAAGTCGCGTTAGTGAAATATTTGACAGGGAACTGAGTCATGGATAATGGGACGCAGACAGGAAAGTGGGGCTGAGACCCCAACCTGATCAGCCACAATCTTAGTGCCTGGTGGAGAAGGCTCAACGTATCTAATGACTCACTCCTGTCCCTCAATCCCGTGTCCCTGTGTTCCATTCAGCCCTTTAAACCTGTTAGGCAGGAGCATTTAGAGGCTACTTACTTCTATAACCTGGTGAGCAGAAACAGAGGAGATCATTCGGCCCTTCAAGACTGTCCCACACGCTTTGAGGTGATTTGAGAAATGTAATTGTAAAAACCCAGGCTGGGTATGAAAGAGGCCCCTCATCTCTCTGTACAGAGCTTCCCCTCTCTGCGACTTGTGCTCCATTTGTTGGTCATGTTTTAGACCCAAATTCATTATGAATACAGCCCCCATACCTCACCCAGCGATGGCTCACACAATCCTCTGGTCTCCCTGACGGCAACATTCAATAACAGAACATTCATGAAAATAACACCCACTAACTTTCCAATAACAGAATGTGAGAACATCAGACACAGGGGCAGGTCATTCACTCCTCAAGCCTGCCTTGCCCTTCACTAAGATCATGACGGATCTGCTCTTGGTCTCAAATCCTCTTTCAAACCCAATTCTTCATCTCCCTCAACTCTCTGACAGGTCAATATCCATCTACCTTCTCATCAAATACTTTCAGTCATCTAGCTCCCCGAACACTCTTGAGAAGAGAAGTCCTGACATTCAATCCCACCTGTTTGAAGAAACCCCTTGCTGCTCCTATACCATGGCTTATGGATATGAACAAAAGAGGTTAACACAAGGGGTCAGGTAAAAATGACTGGCCCTGATATCAAGGCTTCTGTTGACTTCTGTTGACATCAAGGATTAACAAATCTGAACTTAATGGGAATCAGAGAAAACTCTCCAGTGTTTGGAGTCAAACACGGCACAAAGGAAGATGTTCATCATCTCAGTCCTGGGTCACCTCTGTGGGAGATCCTCAGGGTAGCTTCCTCTTCACAAACATCTTCAGCTGCTTCATCAATGTCTCCCCGCCCCCACCCTCCTCACCATAAGATCCGAAGTGGGGATGGTCACTGAGGATTCCACACTGTTTAGAATAATTTGACGCCCCTGTCAGCTTCTGAACTGGACTGTGTCCATGTGCAGCAAGACATGGACTCCATTGAGGCTTGTGCTTTTAAAGAGTCTGTAACATTCATATAAAGGACTGTCTGACACTGCACAGAGCCACAGTAAAATAAGAGTTCATTCCGCACCTCACACTGGTTTCACAGGAATATGAGGAATTCATTCAGCCCATTGACACTATTGGAGAGGAACAGGGACAGCCCATTCAGTGCCTCCAACATAAATCTCAGGAAGAGAAGGATTCTAGTGTGAAGGGCCACACCAGAGCCCCTCGACAATATTTGAAGGTGGTAGCCTAGACTCTAATGTTCTCTTATTTTAAAGAAAATATAAAGTGTCTGTTCCAGATGCAATGTGGCGGGTCAAACAACTCCGTGTGAAGCATAATTCTCCCCGTGTCTGCGTGGGTTTCCTCCGGGAGTTCCGGTTTACTCCCACAGTCCAAAGATGTGTGGGTTAGGTGAATTGGCCATGCTAAATTGGCCGTAGTGTTAGGTAAGGGGTAAATGTAGGGGTATGGGTGGGTTGCCCTTCGGCGGGTCGGTGTGGACTTGTTGGGCCGAAGGGCCTGTTTCCACACTGTAAGTGATCTAATCTAATCTAATCCATAACACCATTTATGTAAACACGATAGATGAAATAAAACCAAAGAAAGAAGAATTTAGAATAACAGATTAAAGAACTATTACTAATGAATTGTGCCAGTACTAGAAAAAAAGGAATATTCAGACACTGAATGACACAAATATTTCTCCAATTCAGGATTTAAAAACAGCACCAAGAGAAAATTCATAGAGAGTAGCAGCCAGGAGTCATTCACTAAAGCTTTCAATTCGGTGGAGACCCCAATAATTTCTGATGTTACTGAGAAAGCAAAACCCAGAAATCCTAATCTGTGAGAGCTGACCATACCCATTCCTTCTGCATTAAAATAAACCTAAGGCCTCATTAGTTAATTACTCAAGTAGTCCTAACTAGCCAGCTTGGGAACGGTCATTCAATCTCTCTCGTAAAAGAAACCAGAATAAAATAAACTCTTAAAGCTCCAGCATCATCACACTAGTGAGCACATCGAGCTGTCATACAGGAACCAGGGGAAACCCAATCAGGCCCCTGGTCCTGTCCAATCGGACGAGGAAGAAACCCTTGAGTCACTTACACAGGAACAGTAGGAGGCCATTCCCACCTCAATGCCCTTACACAGGGGCAGAATGAGGTGATTGATGCTGATTCTTGATGAATGGCTTATGCTCGAAACATCGATTCTCCTGCTGTGCTTTTCCAGCAAACCACTGTCTACTCTGATCTTCAGCATCAACAGTCCTCACTGTCTCCTAACTGATGCTCTAACATGATGAACAAGTGGAACAGAGGGTACACAGCCTGGTGTTCTCTATGTAGGGTGGAAGCTGGTGGGAATGGCTACCTGTTTCAGATGGAAGGCATTGTGGCTACTGTTGGGGATTGTGAACAACATGGCGTTCAGTACGGGTTCACACGCCAACTGCACAATAACGTGGGGAGAGTTAATTTAGGCATGTAAACTATTAGGATAGTCACGTTAGACTGATGGATGGACTCTCTAAGTTCAAATAATGCTGATCTTGTTCATGTTGATCTTGTTTAGTGCACGTCACCTGTATGCCTTACTCTGTCCTAGTCTATTTCTACCCTCTGATCTGCCTGGCCATGTTTACTATGATCTGCCTCCACTGCTCATAAATAAAGTGTTTCCCTGTACTGAGGTACACGTGGCAATAAATCAAACCAATCAATCCTGGGTAAAGTCTGGAATTTCTCACCCTGTCCATGTCTCTTTTGGAAGTAAGTGATTGCTGTCACTCCTCGTGTTTAACGTCACCGTTTCTTCTCTCACACCTCTAGTGATTAAACACTCAGCTTCTTCCCTCTATCCTCGTGATACCATCACGCGTGTCTGTGGTAAGGAGATCATTCCTTACAAAGGAGATCAAATCCGTAGGGAGTGTCCCAACCACGCTCTCAGCAAGGCCCTACAACAGCAGGAAGATGGCATTACTTATGTACTGGAATCATCTTACAATGAAGGACAGTATACCATTGTCTGCACCCATTACTTACACAGGGTTTGATTCGGAGCAGTCAGCATAGACTTGTGAGTGGGAGATCATGCTCCCCAAATTTGTTAGAGTTCGTTGATGAAGTGACCAAGAAGGTTGATGAGGGCCGAGTGGTAACCATAGTCTCTATGGATATCAGTAAGGCCTTTGATAAGGTTCCACATGGCAGGCTGCTCTGGAGAGTTACATCACGTGGAATGCTGGGGAACTGGCCAATTGGATACACAGTTGGCTTGATGGTAGGAAGCAGATGGTTTAGTGGAAGGATGCTTGTCAGATTGGAGGCTGGGTCCATGGCTGTTTGTTATCTATGATTTGGTTGAGAATGTTCAAGGTATGATTAGTCAGTTTACAGATGACACTAAAATAAGTTAACATGATCAGTGAGGAAGTTTATCAGAAATTGCAGCAGGACCTTAATCAGTTGGGGAAGTGGGCCGAGAAATGGCAAATGGAATTTAATATAGATACGTGAGGTCTTGCATTTTAGAAACTCAACTCAAGGTAGGAGTTGCACGGCGAATGGGAGGGCCTTAAGGGGTGTAGTGGGCAGAGAGACCTTGGTGTTCAGGAGCATGGTTCTCTGAGAGTGGGGTCACATGTAGACAGGGCAGTGAAGAAGGCATTTGGCACACTGACCTTCATCAGGCCAGACATTGAGTATGGAAGTTGGGAAATTGTGTTGCAGTTACAGGACTTTGGTAAGGCCGCACTTGGTGTATTCTGTTCAATTTTTATCACTTTGTTATAGGGAGCATTTTATGAAATTAGAAAGAGTGCAGAAGAAATTCCCATGGACGTTGCCAGAACCCAATGGTCTGAGTTATCGGGAGAGGTTGGACAAGCTAGGACCTTTCCTATAGAGTGCAGGAGACTGAGGGGGGACCTTATAGAGCTGTATAAGATCATGAGGGGTATGGATAGGGTTAATGCTCTCAGTCTTTTTCCAAGGTGTAGAGAATCGAGGATGAGGAGGGATCAGTTTAAGGTTAGAGGGGAAGGAATAAAAGGGAACCTGAGAGGCCACTTCTTCACACAGAGGCTGGTACGTGGATGAGCTGCCAGCAGATGTGGTTGAAGGGGTACATTAACAACATTTCAAAAGCATTTGGATAAATATGTGGATAGGAAAGGACTGGAAGGATATGGGCCAACTGCAGGGAAATGGGGTTAGCGTGGATGGACATTTACAAGGTGGAGTCGAACCTCTCTGTTAATTAAAACCAAACACCCAGAAAAGCTCACCTCACCTCGTAATCTGTTAAAATATGAGCGACACAGATCTCCTACATTCCACTATTTAAACGAACATTCACAAATTAGTTTCTTAACTTTAGTAGTGAACACTGAATAACAACTATTCACAAATACAAGCCCCTCTTTTCTTAGCTACTTACTATCTGTTTCCAACTCTGTAAAAATATGCTGTTCCACCAACCCCCATATTAAACATTACAATCTCAAGACCACACATTCTCTATCTTCCCCACTGTGCTCACTCATCCAGCTGCTGATCTCCCTGGGTCACATTTTGTTTTACTGCAAGTAGGTTTGTCATGAACATGTATCTTTGATAGAGCGTATTTGAGATGGCCAGTTAGCACTCCTGCTCTGCAGCAGTTACTCTGCTGTTGGATGGCAGTAGCTCTCTCTCCAGTGTTCAAAATGCCGAGTTCACTTACTCCACATGATACAATAATTCTCATAATTTGATTGCTTTCCAGCTGTCCAAACAACAGTATTCTAATTCGATTGGTTTCTGGTATCCTGAGCATTATTTAAACTACTAATACATCATCCCCACCTGCTTCACTCTATGCTGTGTCCTCTTCAGGTGCTGTTTAGTTCACTCACCTACTCGGTCTAATCTCTCCCTCACCTTACATACATAATCAAAGTGTGAGATCTCTGACTTTGGCCCAGTCAATTTAGATTTAATTAATTCAAAGGATTTCACTTCATGTAGGAAGATTAACTCAAAGGAAGTAAACGGAGTAGATTTATTTGGGGCATCTTCAATGATAAGCAATTCACTGGGACACGTTTATCCCAATCATTTGGCCAATCCTGACAGGACGCTGTTAACATGGTCTTCGGTGTCTGATGCTAACTTTTCAATGCTCCCTGGGATTCAGGATGGGACGCCCTTGATTTGAAGTGCTGTATGCCTAAGCTATCCATGACTTCCTTAAACAGCTGAGGGGTAAAATGAGACCCTTGGTCTGACGGAATCTCTCGGCGGAACCCACAGCGAGTAAAGAAAGCTACCAACTCCTCTACCTCCCTTTTTGCCTTAACACTCCATAATGGAATTGCCTCTGGAAATCTGGTAGACACATCCATTATGGTCAGCAAATGTTGGTTTCCACTTTTACTTTAGAAAGGGGAGCTCCACAATTAATCAGAACCCACGTGAAAGGTTCTTCGAATGCAGGAATTGGCAACAAAGATGCTGGTTGTTTATTGCCTGTGACTTACCTACCATTTGGCATGTATGATATGTAAAACAAAAATTAACCACATCCTTGAGCATTCCAGGCCACTAGAAATGCTTCTGCACCTAAGCTTGAGTCTTCCTTACACCTAGGTGACCACCTGCAGTTAGTTTGTGTGTTACCCATAACACGGTATGCTACCAGTCAAACGATCTAGTACATTTTGGCCCATTTCCCTTCTGCACTAACCTACCGTTTTTCTCCACGTTCAGGGTTTTCCTGCACCGTGACATCACACAGGGTGTCAGTTACCTGAACATCAACTCCTTTGTCTTTTTCTTTCATTTTTCCTTCCTGCTGTAACTTATGACAGTGGGATGTTGTTACTACACAGTCTGGAAAATTCCTGGCTATATTTCTTTTAACTCCTCAGTTCCCTAGTTTTCATTTGACTTCTCCACCATAAGAGGTCTCTCCCACCTTGGATCCTATTAAATCGTTCACAAGAACAAACTGTATTCCTGGAACTGACACTCTGTCACTCACTCTCACTGTTACTTCCCCAATCCTGATTTGGCACTCCAATGTGATGTTTCTGTCCCCAACCTGAATTTCTGTCCCAATTCCACAAATTATCACACTCTTGAGTAACATGTCAGAAAGAGTGAAAATCCTTCCATCTCTTGCTATTAGGGGCTGAGAGAAAGTGAGGACTGTAAACGGTGGAGGTTAGAGTTGAATAGAGTGGGGCTGGAAAAGCACAGCAAATCAGGCAGTATCTTAGGCAGGAGAGTTGACGTTTCAGGCACAAGTTCTTCATCAGATAAGTGGGGGGTAAGGGAGGGAAAAGGGGGCTAAGAAATAAATAGGAGGGTGGGGGTGGAGCTGGGTGGAAGGTAGCTTGCAAGACGATAAGTAGATGCTGGTGGGGTGTGATGGTGATAGGTCGGGGAGGAGGGTGAAGTCGATAGGTGGTAGGACAGCTGGACCCCTCAAACTATACCGCATCAACATCGACTTCACCAATTTGCAAATCTCTCCTCCCACAACCTTATGCCAGATCCAACCATTCAAATTATTCCGCCCTCTTGAACTGTCTTAATTATCCATCGTCCTTCTCACCTATTCACTCCACCCTCTCCTCCGACATATCACTATCACTCCAACCTACATCTTCCTATCACCCTCCCAGTGACCCTCCCGCGAGTCCAGCTCCTACCCTCCTAGTTATCTTTCAGCTCCCTTGTTCCCCTGCCACATTCCTGACGATGGGTTTATACCTGATATGTAGATTGTCCTGTTTTTCAGATGCTGCCTGATCTATTGTGCTTTTCTGGCACCTCACTTCTCAACTATTAGCAACTGCGCAGATCCCATATCTCAGAAAATTATAATTTATCGTCCTCCCCTGGAACCTCCCCCCCCCCCCCCCCCCCACCTTCTGAGTAAACTTTATCCATAGAGGCGAATTCTTTATAGAGACCAGGCACTGACTCTGTACCTAGGCTGTGCACTCTCTTACAGCTCCTTGGAGACTTGGGGTCTTCTTTAACAGTTTCACTAATGCCACTGGCTTAGCCTCTTCTACCACATCTTTTCCCAAAGTGTCTTCCTTCAACCCCCAGCATGGTGTGTCCCAGCTTACTGCAGTGAAAGCTCCTTTTCCCAGTGCCTTTCTTAAACCATCGGCACTGTAATGGTATTTGTTTCACTCCCTTATAGTGAGAACACCATAGGCCTTTCACCTCCTTTCAACCCCCTTGGGCTTCTATTTTCACCTATAGTAAACTATTGTGCGCTACTGTTCGCTTTGTAGTGTGTGATATCTCCTTCTCCCAGTTTCTATCCTTCACAGGATGAAAATCCTCCCAGAAGCTAAATTTCATCTCATGCACCAATGCGTATTTACCTGCCGTTTCTGCCGCGCTTCTCACTTCTTGAAATTTCTATTCATTCACATGATTTTTTACCATCTCTGGAAGTGCGTCTTTAAACTCCTCCAGCAGAATAATCTCCCTTCGAGCCTCACAGGTCTTATCCATTTTTAAGGTCCGCACCTGTCTACCAAAATGACTGTGTTTAATTCTTTCAAACTCAGCATAAGCCTGACCTGGTTCCGTCTCTATATTTCTGAACCTCTGCCTATATTCTTCTAATACCAATTCATAACCAATCAAAATAGCCAATCTGACATCTGACTAATCTCTTGACCCCTCATCTGCCAGTGCTGCAAATACCTCACTCCTGTGCCCACCGGCATGGTCTGAATGAGCGTTACCCACAAGTTCACTGGACACACCATCTGCTGAGACATTTTGTTTTTCAAATGAAATAAAAACAGATATTTACATTTTTCTCACCGAAATATGACAAGGTATTATCATAGCTGTATACATCCCTTCATCTCGATCCTGTTCATTTAACTTCCCAACTTCCGAAATTCAAATTATCTCTCTCTTTTCCTCTCTTACCCATTCCCTTTGTTCTCTCTCTGTTTCCGTCCCTATTTTCACCTTCTAACTCCAGTTGCCAGATTTGCAATTTAAGTTTCTTTCTAACCCTACTGCAGTTGCCTGTTTCTCTGACACACCAAAGTGCTTGACCATCTCCGTTACAATGTCAGCTTCCCTTTTGTCCCTGGTTAGACCCAATTCCAACCTATTTGCTAATTATAAACATATTCCTTGCTCTGACTTTGTAAACTTCCTTGGCAAATTTGGGAACCTCTTTAGTAATGTTAAAATAAAACAATTCTTTCACTTTTACTTTAACCAACCACAAGTTAACAAAATTAAATGAATTTTCCTAACGGTTTTATGTGAAGATCCAGGTCACTAATTGCAATGTATTGGGATCTGCTGGGACCTTTTGTACCACAAATCTGTTCAAGTCAGTCCAAGTCCCCAGCAAGGCCCCAAACTGTGATGACATCAATGTCAAACCCCTCTGTTAATTAAAACAACACATCCAGAAAAGCTCGCCTCGCATCATAATCTGATAAAAGGTGGGTGACAGAGAACTCCTAAATTCCACTAATTAACGAAAAATAATAATTTATATGTATGCAAGTTAGCTCACTGAGCATGAATATTTGTTTTCAGATGTTTCGTCACCATGATTAGGTGACATCATCAGTGAGAGTTTCCACTGAAGCGCTGGTGGTTTGTCCTGTCTCTCTATTTATGGGTTTTCCTTCCCGAAGGTGGGTGATGTCATTTCCGGTTTTTTATTAGAAGAGAAGGTAAATAGGATCCAAATTGATGCATTTATTGATGGACTTCTGGTTAGAATGCCATTCTTCTGAGAACGTCCTTGCGTGTATGTGTGTGTGTTGTTCCAGTCAAAGTGATGCCCTTCTCTGTCTGTATTATGGAATATAGTGATAGTGCGTCATGTATTTTGGTGGCCAGTTGGTGTTCATGTATCCTGGTAACATGACAACAGGACCATTACAATGGCAGAAAAATGATTTTGTATACATTGTTTAATCAATGTGTGTGTGCAGATATTTTTCATATGTGCACAACATATTCTAAATGAACAACGGAGACACAGTTATTGAAAAATGACGCACATGATGTATAAAATTTATAAAACATTATTTGATGCTCATGTAATGTGACATGTTCCCCTTCTCGCAGTGTTCCATCCTTTTCTGGAATTCTCTACTCTAACTTCACATTCTTATCAGGTTGTGTGTTGTACATTCTTTCTTCTGGTGTCCCAACGTATTTCCTTTAATCCCCTTTCTACTGGGACTTCAATATATTGGCCTGCTGGGTGCATTCCAAAGCTAGTGTCTGTCATATCATTGGAGAGAAAAATTCTGGCATCAGAACCACCATTTGAACACATTACTCTGTTATAAATGCACTGTAGAAAGTACCACAGCACACAGGAATTGCCAAAACATTGAGGGATGTGCATCTATTACTTTCAATAACCTAGTTTACTCATTTTTCACATGTCCCCATCTATATCCTCTCTCTTTGTATCTAGTCAAAAAAATTGCCAATTATTCTTTATGTCCCATCTCTCAAAACCCCTTATTTCAATTTATATCTATAGCTCTCTTCTTGATGTAATGTGATTATAATTGAGCAATATCACTACAAAGATATGAGGGAGGAGCTGGCTAAAGTTAATTGGAAGGGGAGCCAAGCAGGGAAGACCACGGAGCTACAATGGCAGGAATTTATGTTGGATAATTTGGAGAATATTAGAAATTCTCCCAAAAAGATGAATCATATTCATGGGAGGACAAGGCAGCCATGAGTGACAAGGCATCGAATCAAAAGAGGAAACATACAATGTGGTGAAGAGGATTGGGAATCTAGTGAATTCATTGGCTCTGAAACTACATCAGGCTGGCATCCCTGACACTGCAGAGCTCTTATTCATTGTCAGGGAGAGAAACAGAGGGAATCACATTCAACTTAAACCCAGAAGATGGGATTACTCAAGGGAAAAGATTCAGGTGAATTTAACAATTGAATAAAATCAGTTAAATGTTCTTACGGAATGTGTCAGATTGGAAACATGACCTCAGCAGAATGAGAATATGAAAATGCAAGTATTTCCACATCAGAAACCAGAGTAGGTCACTGAGTACAGGGCTGATGGGTGAATGAGTCTCAATGTGAACTAGGGGACAGACAGCAGAATTGCATTTCAGATATTGCGGCTCAAAACTGCATATCCATGTAGTGCTGGAGACCACAGCAGCACGAGAAGCAGAATACCATTCAAGCACCACCTTTTATATTTTACCCAGGGATAATCTCCTCAGTCTGACATTACAATCAACACGATCTATATATCAGTAGTGACTGTGGGTGAACATGTCAGGGTCAGAACCACGTGAACCTAAACCTGCTTTTCGCATCAGAGAGGCAGGAGCTGGGAGGAAGTGAAGTCGGAACGCCAAGCCGGTCGGGAAGGTAAGTGATTGCTATTTAAGTGGAAGTGATTACGCCACAGTTGAAGAGGGTGAAGACATGACTGCCCAGCTGGTTGAGTGTGCTACGTGCTTGATGTGGGAGGTCAACGACTCTGGTGTGTCTGGCTTGTATTAGTGTGGAAAGTGTGTGCACGTTCAGCTACTGGCAGAGCGTATTGCAGCACTGATGAAAGAACTCGAGGACCTTAGGCTCATCCGAGAGAACGAGATCTTTCTGGACAAGACCTTCGGCGAGGTTATTACGCTAATCGTACCAGAAGAGAGCAGAGGAGAGCAGACAATGAGTAAGGCAGAGAGGAGACGGGTGCAAGAGACCCTGGGGGATGTACCTGTCAGGAACAAGTTGAAACTTTTGGAAACAGTAGAGACAGATGACACTGCCAGTCCACGAGGCGGCCAGGTCTGTCAATCAAAAGTTGGCGTGGAGGCAGAGCAGAAGAGTCACACAGAGCCGTGGTAATAGGGGACTCCATAGTGAGAGGAACTGACCGGGGTTTTTGTGTTGCCTTCCTGGTGCCAGAGTTAAAGACATCACAAACAGAGTGCAGGAAATCCTCCAGGGCGAAGGTGAAGAGCCAGAGTTGGTGGTATATGTCGGCACAAATGATGTCGGGAAGAAGAGGAGGAACATACTACAGCGGGACTTCGGAGAACAAGGAAGAAGGCTGAAAAGCAGAACGTCCAAGGTGGTTATCTCCGGTTTGCTTCCAGTTCCTAGGGCTGGTGAGGCCAGAAACAGGGAGATAATGGACTTGAACGTGTGGTTGGGGAACTGCTGCAGGAAGCAAGGATTTAAATTCTTGGATCACTGGGGTATATTTTGCGGGAAGCATAAATTCTACAAGAGAGACGATTTGCACCATCATAGGTTATGGGCCAGCATTCTGGCTGGAAGGTCTGCTATTGCAACTCAGCTATGTTTAAATTAAGAAGCGGGGGTGGGGGGTGTGTGGGGAGGGGACAAACTGGATGTTTAAGAAGGAAATTGGAGGGAAAGTTAGAACAAAGGAAGTCAAGAAAGACAACTGTATCAATGAGGCAGGAAACTCAGAAAGAGATCATGCTGTAAGGTTGAGTGAAATAGGAGTTGATGGGAAGGGTCAGGGCAGTAACAAATTAAAAATACCATATATGAATGTATGAAGCATTAGAAATAAGATGGATGAGCTTGAGGCTCTTTTGGAAATTTACAGATACGGTATTGTGGGGATAACGTGGCTTCAAGTGGACAGGGCTTGGGAAATTAATACTCAAGGCTACACGTGCTATTGTAAGGACAGAATGACGGGCAGAGGGGGTGGGGTGGCCATGTTGGTAGGAGATGATATGCAGTCCCTTGCACGGGGGCACGTAGAATGAGGGGATGTAGAGTCAGTGTGGATAGAGCTCAGAAATACTAAGGGGAAAAATACCCTCTTGCGAGTTATCTACACGCCTCCAAACAGGAGTCTGGATGTCGGAAGTAAGTTAAATCAGGAGCTGAAATTGGCCTGTCGCAAATATGTTGCTAGATATGTTATGGGGGATATGAACATGCAGGTAGACTGGGAGAATCAGGATGGTATTGCACCGCAAGAAAGAGACATTGTGGAGTGCCTCAGAGATGGATTCTTAGAACAGCTGGTGCTGGAGCCGACCTGGGAGAAGGCAATTCTGGATCTGGTATTGTGCAACGAACCAGAATTGGTCAGGGACCTCGAAGTGAAGGAGCCATTGGGAAGTAGTGACCATAATACAATCTGCAATTTGAGAGGGAGAGGGAGAGGGTACAATCGGAAGTGATAATTTTTCAGTTTAATAAAGGGAACTATTGAGCTATGAGGGAGGAGCAGGCCAAAGTTCAATGGTGCAATACCTTAGCAGGGATGACAGTGGAGGAACAATGGCGGATATTTCTGTGCATAATGCAGAAGTTGCAGGATCAGTTCATTCCAAAAAGGAAGAAAGATCCTAGGAGGAGGCTTGGGTGGCTGTGGCTGACGAGGTAAGTTAAGAATCATGTAAAGTATAACATAGCAAAGATAAATGGGAAAACGGGGGACTGGAAAGAACAACAGAGGATTACCAAGAAGGAAATACGCAGAGAAAAAAAAGGTACTAATTTAAAATGGCTAATCATATAAAGGAGGATAGTAAAAGTTTTTTTTAGGTATGTGAAAGGCAAAAAAAATGGTTAAGTCTAAAATTGGGCCCTTGAAGACAGAAAGAGGGGAAATATTACGGGGAACAAAGAAATGGCAGAATAATTGAATTGGTTATTCAGATCTGTGTTCACTGGGGAAGACACAAGCAATCTCCCTGAGGGAACAGTGGCTGAAGAACCTGAACTGAAGGGAATTTATATTTGCCAGGAATTGGTGTTGGATAGACTGTTAGGTCGGAAGTTTGATAAGTCCCCTGGGCCTGATGGTCTACGTCCCAGGGTACTGAAGGAGGTGGCTGATAGACTGTTAGGTCGGATGTTTGATAAGTCCCCTGGGCCTGATGGTCTACATCCCAGGGTACTGAAGGACGTGGCTCGAGAAATCGTGGATGCGTTGGTGATTATTTTCCAGAGATCGATAGATTCGGGATCAGTTCCTGTGGATTGGAGGGTGGCTAAGGTTGTGCCACTTTTTAATAAAGGTGGGAGAGAGAAAGCAGGAAATTATAGACCAGTTAGTCTGACCTCAGTCGTGGGAAAGATGCTGGAGTCTACTATAAAGGATGAAATTACGACACATCTGGATAGTAGAAACAGGATAGGAGAGTCAGCATGGATTTATGAAGGGGAAATCATGCTTGACTAATCTTCTGGAATTTTTTGAGGATGTAACTCTGAAGATGGACGAGGGAGATCCAGTAGATGTAGTGTACCTGGACTATAAGAAAGCTTTTGATAAAGTCCCGCATAGGAGGGTAGTGAGCACACTTAGGGCGCATAGTATTGGGGGCAAAGTATTAACTTGGATTGAAAGTTGGTTGGCTGATAGGAAACAAAGAGTAGTGATAAACGGCTCCATTTCAGAATGTCAGGCAGTGACCAGTGGGGTCCCACAGGGATCAGAACTGGGACCGCAGCTTTTTACAATATATGTTAATGATATAGAAGATGGTATTAGCAATAACATTAACAAATTTGCAGATGATACTCAGCTGGGTGGCAGGGTGAAATGTGATGAGGATATTAGGAGATTACAGGGTGACCTGGACAAGTTAGGTGAGTGGTCAGATGCATGGCAGATGCAGTTTAATGTGAATAAATGTATGGTTATCCACTTTGGTGGCAAGAACAGGAAGGCAGATTACTATCTAACTGGAATCAATTTAGGCAGTACAGAAAGATCTGGGTGTTCTTGTACACCAGTCAATGAAGGTATGCATGCAGGTTCAGCAGGTAGTGAAGAAGGCGAATAGCATGCTGGCCTTCATGTCAAGAGGGATTGAGTATAGAAGCAAAGAAGTTCTTCTGCAGCTGTACAGGGCACGGGTGAGACCACACCTGGAGTACTGTGTGCAATTCTGGTCTCCAAATTTGGGAAAAGACATTCTGGCTATTGAGGGAGTGCAGCGTAGGTTGACGAGGTCAATTCCTGAGATGGCGGGTTACCTTACACTGAAAGACTGGAGCGACTGGGCTTGTATACCCTTGAGTTTAGAAGACTGAGAGGGGATTTGATGGAGACATATAAGATTATTAAAGAATTGGACACTCTCGAGGCAGAAAACATGTTTCTGCTGATGGGTGAGTGCTTAACCAGAGGACACAGCTTAAAAATATGGGGTAGACCATTTATGACAGAGATGAGGAGAAACTTCTTCACCCAGAGAGTAGTGGCTGTGTGGAATGCTCTGCCCAGAGGGCAGTGGAGGTCCAGTCTTTGGATTCATTTAAGAAAGAGTTGGAGAGAGCTCTCAAGGATTATGGAATCAAGGGTTATTGAGATAAGGCAGGAACAGGATGTTGATTAAGGATGATCAGCCATGATCATATTGAATGGTAGTGCAGGCTCGAAGGGCGGAATAGCCTACACCCGCACCTATTGTCTATTGTCTATTTATGCTAACCAATTAATGTTACCGCACTTGAGCAACCGATCTGATCAAAGCTCCGCAGTCCTGCCACATTCAGTCATAAATGGTGATGGATGATTAAACAAATGACTGGAGGAAAGGGATCCACAAACATCCCCATCCTAGATAATGGAACAGACCTTCATATCAGTGTAAAAGACAGGGATGTAGTATCTGCACCATCCTCAGCCAGAAGTGTTGAGTCGATGATCCACCTCTCGCCATGATGCCCACAGAACCACAGTTGCCAGTCTTTAATCAATCTGATTCGCTGAACATGACATGAAGAAACAGCCAATGGGACCTGACCCATTCCTGCGATCAAACTGAAGACTTGTGCTGCACAACAAGCCTTGTCCCTGGGGAAGCTGCTTCATTCCAGCTCCAACTCTGACATCTCCCTGGCAATGTGGAAAATTACTCAGCTATGTCCGGTCCCCTAAGAGGGGAATAATTACAATCTGACCGATTACCATTCCCTCGGGACAGTCACGATAGTCATGTTGGTGGGAGTTCTTTTTGACAGAGCTGTCAAGCAGCACAGAAATAACTAGCTCAGTGTTGTCTCTGATATGTCCCCATGTAGAGATGGGGCTGTTGTGGAAATGTCATTGGATTACTAATCCAGATCAGGCTAATGGTCTGGCAGCGGGTGGATGTTTAAAATAATTAATAAAATATTAAGATGCACAATCTGGTGTCAGTAATATGACCTTGAAACCAATATCGGTTGCAAACACGAATTTGCTTCCCCAAGGACTTTCAGGAAGTGAATCTCCCGTGCTTTCCTGGTCTGTCCTAAACATGACTCCACACACAGATATATGATAAACGTTTCAATGGTCTCTGAGTCGGCCAAGCAAAATAATCTATTGTTTCAAACTGCTCCAAGCTCTTAAAGGATAAAACCAGACAGAACACCCGGCACCATCCTCGGTATCGGAAAAGGGAACGGTAAACACAATCCTGTTGATATTGCAGAGACGTTCTTCCTAACATCTGAGAGTTTGTGACAACTTTCCCACACACTACACAGAAACACCGGTAAAGGAGGAGGTTGTAAAACACATTGAGCCTCCCCCATTCTAGGTCATGTTCAAACATCTCCTCAATGCACTTATCCCACACTATGAATATACCCATTAATGTGAGTAACCTTGGAGAGCTATAAAATAGGAAATGCAGTACTCCCTTTGGTCCATCAAGTTTGCTACCCAATTCAGCCTAACGATGGCTGGCCGTTTATTTCCACACCGTACTCCTGCTCTCCCACCATCCCTTTCCTGTCTCTAAATCCTTATTTATATACAGTGTCTTGGCTACCAGGTGTAAGCGAATTCCCCAGTGTCACCAGTGCCTGAGTGCAGACATTTATTCTCATCTCAATGCAGAGTATCCTACCTGTATCTAATACTTTGGCCCCTTGTTTTAGACATACCAGTCAGGGGAATTATCATTCCTGCTTCCAATCTGTCTCACCCTGTCCGAGTGTAATATATGTTACTGAGATCTCCACTCATTTTCCTAAAGCCCATGGAATACAGGCCTAGTTGCCCCAAACTCTGCTCCCACAACAAGCCTGTCATCCCAGAGATCAGTCTGGCCATCCTTCACTGCATTCCCTCATTGTCAGATTTGTCCTTTATTAGGTAAGGAGACCAAAACTGCACACAATACTGCACAATGTTCAAGATGGGGTCCCAACAAGGCCCTGTACAGCTGCAGTAAGAGACCCTTTTTGCTGGACTCAAATCCACCTGAAATGAAGGTCAATGCACCAGTTACCTTCCTAACTACTTTCTGTTCCTGCAATATTGTTTTCAGTGACTGGTGTACAGGGAGATTCAGATCATTTTCCATATTACAACTCCCCCCTTGGAGGGTTTGTGTACACTGGTCAACTGACCTCTGGGTTGAGACCTCACTGTGCAGCAGGGACCTTGGAGGGCCGCTCAGAAGGAAACAACAAAAAGGAATATACTTCGCTTTGTAGATCAACATGGTTCAAACATAGGCTGCCAATCGCTTGTTCCCACCAAAGGGCCCACCGTCACCTCTACCCACCTTACTCTCCATCTGCAACGTATTTGCCCATTCACTCCACTTGTCTCAGTCACCTTGGAGCTTTTCTTACAACCTCCTCGCCCTCTCACAATCCCACATCCTTTAGTGCTGTTAGCAGGCTGGGATTTGATACCCGCAACCAAATGTTTAATGCGTTTTGTGAACAGCGGGCCCGAGCACCGATCCCTGCGATACCTCAGTAACCTTCCTGTGTTCATTTTATTTTTCTGATTTATTTATTTCGTGAATCTGGGTGTCACTGGCTGGGCCGGCATTTATTGCCCGTCCCTAGTCGCCCTTGAGCAGGTGGTGATGATCTGCCTTGTTGAATTGCTGCAGTCCACCTGTCCCACAATGCCATTTGGGAGGGAATCCCAGGATTCTGACCCAGTTACAGTGAAGGGAAGGTGATATATTTCCAAATCAGGATGGTGAATGGCTTGGAGGGGAACTTGAAGATGGTGGTGTTCCCATACATCTGCTGCCCTTGTCCTTTTGGATAGACGTGGTCGTGAGTTGGGAAGAGGGTGTCTGAGGATCTTTGGTGGACCATTTCAGTGCAAATTGTAAAACACTGCTGCTGCTGAGCGTTGATGGTGGAGTATTGTGAATGAAACGACACTCAAACTGGCTGTTATGTCCAGGATGGTATCAAGCTTCTTGAGTGTTGTTGGGTCTGCAATCATCCAGGAAAATAGGGAGTACTCTATCACACTTCTGACTTATGCATTGTAGATAATGGACAGGCTTTTGGAAGTCAGGATGTGAGTTACTCGCCGCAGTATTCCTAGCTTCTCACCTGCTCTTGTCGTTATTGTGTTTATGTGGGCGAGTCCAGTGAGTTTCTGAGCAATGTTTATCCCCCAGGATTTTGATACTGGGGGATTCAGTGATGGTAGCACCATTGAATGCCAAGGGGCAGGTTAGATTGTATTTTAGTGGTGATGGTCACCGTCTGGCATTTGTGTGGCCTGAATATTACTTGCCACTTGTCAGCCTGGATACTGTCCAAACCTTGTCTCATTTGGACATGGATTACTTCAGTTCTGAGGAGCCACAAATGTTGCTGAACATTGTGATATCATTGGCGAACATCCCCACTTCTGACATTATAATAGAGGCAAGCCATTGATGAAGCAGACCTGAAGATGCTTCGGCCTAAGCCGCTGCTCTAGTGATTCCTACAGACTTGTCCTGGAGCTGAGTTGACTGACCTTCATCAGCCATGACCATCTTCCTATGTGTCAGGTATGATTCTAACGAGCGGGGAGTTTAACCTGGATACCCATTGATTCCAGTTTTGCTAAGGTCACTTGATGCCACACTTGGTCGAAGGCAGCTTTGATTTAAAGCCCTGTCACTCTCACCCCACCTCTGGAATTCAGCGCTTTTGTCCATGTTTGTGGGAATGAGGTCAGAAGCTGAGCGGCTCTGGTAGAGTCCAAACTGGCGTCATTGACCAGGGTATTGCTGAGCAGGTGCTGCTTAAAAGCACTAACACCTTCCATGATAGATCGTAGACTGATGGGGTGGTAATTGGCCGGATTGGATTTGTTCTGCTCTTTATGTATAGCAGATACTTGGGTACTTTTCCATACAATCGGGTAAATGTTGTTGTAACTGTATGGCAACTGCTTGGCTAGGGAAGTGGCAAGTTCTAGAGCACATGTTTTCAGTGCTATTGCCAGAATGTAGTCAGGGTATGTACCCTTTGAAGTATCCAGTGTCTACAACCGTTTCTGGATATTGCATGGATTAAATGGAATTGCTGATGACTGGTAACTGAATTACAGAGGACCACTGAAGGAGGCCAAGATGGATCATGCGCTCAGCATTTCTTACTGAAGATTGTTGAGTATGCATCAACCTTATCTTTTGCAATGAAGAGCTAGGATATTGCATCATTAATGATGGAGATATTTGTGGAATCTCCTTCTCCAATGACTTGTTTAATTGTCCCTATCATTTCTCCACGAGATGTGGAAGAACTGCAGAACTGAGATCTGATCCGTTGCTTTTGGGATCACATAGCTCTGTCTCTTACATACTGATTATGCTGTTTGGCCACATGTTATCCTGTTTGGTGGTTTCGTCAGGATAACATGTAAGGCTGTCACCTCATTTTCAGGAATGGCTGGTGCTGCTCCTGCACACTCCATTGAATCAGGGTCTATTCTCTGGCTTGATAGTAATTGTTGCAAGGGGGATATGCCAGGCCATGAGATTGTGCGGGAGTCCAATTCTGCTGCTATTGATGACTCACAACACCATATGAAAACCCAGGATTGAACTGCTAGATCTGTTCGAAGTTTGTCCCATTTAGTACAGTGATAGTGCCACCCAATATGATGGAAGCTATTCTCAATGTGAAGGTGTGACTTTGTCTCCATAATGACTATGCGATGGTCACTCTTACAGATACTGTCATGGAGAGATACTTCTGCAACTGGCAGATTAGTACGAATGAAATCAAATATGTCTCGTTAGTTCCTTCACCAACTGCGGCAGACCCAGTCTAGCAGTTATGTTCTTTAGAACCCGACCAGTTCGATCTGTAATGCTGCAGCTGAGCCACACTTGGTGGTGGACATTGAAATCCCCCACCCAGGGTACAACTTTGTGTCCTTGCCACGCTCAGGGCTTCCTCCAAGTGTTGTTCAGCATGGAGGAGTACTGATTCATCAGTTAAGAGAGACTGGTACATGGTAATCAGCAGGAGGTTTTCTTTCCCATGTGTAAACTAACGCCTCGAGACCTATGGGATACGGAGTCACTGTTGAGGACTCCCAGAGCAATTCCCTTCCAATTGTATCCCACTCCGCCATCACTTCTGTTGTATCTGTTACTAATTCTAATAACCACTAATAATTACTAATTCAAAGTTTGTGAGAAGATTTATAGCTCGGGTGCCTGTTGTTGTGGTTCTGTTCGCCGAGCTGGGAATTTGTGTTGCAGATGTTTCATCCCTTTTCTAGGTGACATCGTCAGTGCTTGGGAGCCTCCTGTGAAGCGCTTCTGTGATGTTTCCTCCGGCATTTGTAGTGGTTTGTCTCTGCCGCTTCCGGTTGTCAGTTCCAGCTGTCCGCTGCAGTGGCTGGTATATTGGGTCCAGGTCGATGTGCTCATTGATTGTGTCTGTGGATGAGTGCCATGCCTCTAGGAATTCCCTGGCTGTTCTCTGTCTGTTCTGCTGGTGAGATAGGAGATATTCGGGAAGGTGATGGGTTGTCTGGGATATAGTCATACTCACAGAATCATATCTTACAGACAATGTCAGGCTGTTGTTTGACGAGCCTATTTATTTCTATTTACTTCTTCCTGCCAGCTATCCCATTCTGGAAACATGGTCATATATTCGCCCCAATTTACTCAGATTTTACTTTGCAAACTAGCTTTACCAAAACTTTCCTGAAAATCAAAGTACTTGTCTCCCAGAACGTTTCTCAAACATAATCCCCATTTCATAAATCCGTGTTACCGTTGTCTGTGACCATTATTTTCAGTCCCAATAATTTCTCCTAAATCTTTTATTTACTATGTTCTATGCTCCATGTACTCGAACCTTTTTGCCACACCCGACTTGGTTTTCCTCGTATTGTTTGAAAGTTCTGTGAAGACAGACCTGAAGTAGCTGTTTCATTGTTCTGCCATTTCCGTTACCCATTCTCCATTCTCTGGTTTCAGATTGTAAGGAAGCTGCACTTGTTTTCTCATACTTCTCACATTGACATGATTTGACGAGCTATTACAGTTCACTCTTATAAACTTTGTGAATATACTCTTCAGAAACCCATCAATTCCTGCCTTTTGCTCCTCAATAATTTACCTTCCACACCATATACTCACAGGAGCATAGACCAACAGAAATACAGCACAACCTATATTAGTCCCACTTTGAAACAACAGGCCCATAGCAGGAAATGTTATGACACTTCCAAGTGCTCGTCCAAGTACTTTTTGATGGTTATGAGGCTACCTGTGATACCTCCCCTCTCAGGAAGTGAATTCCAGACCCTAACAGCTTCTGGGCGAAGAACAAACCTCAAATTCTCTCTAATTCTCAAACCCTTCACTTTAAAAGTGTTCTCGCTTGTTCTCAACTCTCTGACTAAAAGGAACAGCTGCTGTTTATCCACCCACGTCCATGCTTCTCATAATCGTTGCCTTCTGAATCACATCCCCCTCAGCCTTCTCTGCTCCAATGTAAACAACCCGAGCTTATCCAGTTTCTCTCCATAGCGATATGCTCCATCCCAGGGAACATCCTGGTGAATCTCCTCTGCATACCATCCAGTACAACCATACCCTTCCTTTTAAGTGGCTTCCAGAGCTACATACAGTACTCCATCTTGACCTAACCAATGCTGTGTATACTTCTTATAATCTACACCCCGATTGATTAACGCTACACCCAAGGTCCAGTTCTTAGCTAGTCCATTACCCTGCTCAGTCCCATTCAGTGATGTGTGGAGAAGAACGAACTGAGCTTCCCAATGTGCTGCCATTCATTGATTACTCCCCTGTCTGGTTCCTTCTTCCACTGTGCATCACCTCATATTTATCAGGGTTACGTTCCATCTGCCATTGATCTGACCATCTGACCATTCCATCTGTACCTTTCTGTAACATAAGACCTTTCTCCTCATTGCCAATCAACCAGGCAAACACAAACTTGCTTATCACAATCCCCACCCCTTTCACCCAACCCCTTCATTCACATCTGCACCATTTATGAAAACCACAAATAAAAAGGGACACAGCACTTATCCCTGTGGTACACCAGGGGACACTGGTCTCCAGTCACACAAACAGCATTATCCCACCACCCTCTGACCCCTGACACTAAGAAGCTTTTCGTTGTAACTTGTCACGTTATCCTTGATTCCATGAGATTTTACTTTATTTTAAAGTTTCCCATATGGGACTTTGCCAAAGGCCTTGCTGCAAACTAAATAAGTGACCTCCTCAAACTAATTCAATCAAATTCATTAGATTTGACTTCCTTCTGATAAAATCATGATGATTATCCCTGATCCGATCTTGCTTCTCTGATTGGAGTTCAATTTTACCCTTCTGTGTTTTCTCCAGTAGTTTCCTTAACTGTGAATTAATACTCGTTCAACTATACTTCCCTGGTCTATCTCTACCACCCATACTGTGAAGTTATAAATCACACAACACCAGGTTATAATCCAACAGGTTTAACTGGAAGCACATTAGCTATTGGAGCGTCGCTCCTTCATCAGGTGATTGTGGAGGACACAACTGTAAGGCACAGAATTTATAGCAAACATTTACAGTGTGATGTAACTGAAATTATACATTGAAAATTACCTTGACCATATATTGAGTCTTTCATCTGTTCGAATACCATGATAGTTTCACTTCTTTCGTGTGTAAATCAAAAACAACTTTTTAAAAAAAAAGTTGCTTCCTCAGGTTAAATGTAACAATTGGTGTTAGCTAGACAATATGTCGAAGGTATTAGCGCTCTGTCTATGCCATGATGTTTAGATGATTCTAATCTAAAAAGTGAGATAACAGAGTTTTACATTAATTCATGCAGTTATTGAGCAAAGTATAATGTACTCTGCAATTACAAATTCACCCCACAAAATATATGTGTGCTTGTGGATCTTTGTGTCAGTCTGTTTGTGTGTCTGTCTGGGTTGGAGGTTGTGAGTGTGAGAGAGAGTGTATATGTGTGTAGTGAGTGTAGAGTGCCTTAAGTCTGTGAGGGGTGTAGGTGTGAGTGTGGGAGTGTGTGTGTGTGTGTGTCTGGGCTGGGGGGTTGTGTGTGTCTGTGAGAGAGAGGGTATATGTGTGCGCATGAGTGTAGAGTGGCCTATGTCTCTGAGAGGATGCATGAGTGAGTGTGGGAGGGTGTGTGTCTGTAAGAGTGTGTGTGTGTGTGCCTTCCGTGTGTATATATGTATATAGGAGTGGCTCTGTGTTTGTGTAGTGTGTGTGTGTGTAGACGTGTCTGTGTGTAGATGTGTATATAGTGCAATGGTCGTCACCTGTAGTATGACATGAACATAAGGTGCCGGTTGAGGCCCTCGTTATGGATATGGAACTTAACTATCAGCCTCTGCTCGGCCACTTTTCCCTGTTGCCTGTCCCGAAGTTCGGCTTGGAGGATGGTCAACTGAAGGTCTGAGGTCAAATGCCCTGGACCACTGAAGTGTTACCCAACTGCGAGGCAACACTCCTGTCTGTTGATTGTTGTGCGGTGACAATTCATCCATTGCCGTGGCCTTTGTTCGGTTTCCCCAATATGCCATGATTCAGGGCATACTTGCGTGCTACGGATATGATACACAACGTTGGCTGAGTCACATGAGAACCTGCCACGTACATAGTGGGAGGTATCCCCATGTGTAATGGTGGTATCCATCTCCGCACTCTGACACATCTTGCAGCGCCTACCTTGACAGGGTTGTATGGAATTGTCCTGAGAGACGGGCAATGTGCTCTGAACAATGATCTGTTTGAGGTTTGGCGGTTGTTTAATGGCAAGCAGTGGAGGTATGGGAAGGTCTTGTCGGGGTGCTCATCCTCATTGATATTGAGTTGCAGGTCACCAAGTACATGGTGCAGTTTTTCAGCTCCTGGGAAGTACTGAACAACGAAGGGTACCCTGTCGGTTGCAGCACGTGTCTATCTCCTAAGGAAGTCATTGTGGTACCTTGCTGGGGCAACCAACAGGGTACCCTTCGTTGTTCGGTACTTCCCAGGAGCTGAAAAACTATGCCATGTTCTTCGTGACCTGCAACACATTATCAATGAGGTTGAGCACCTCGCCAAGACCTTCCCCACACCTCCACTACTTCCCTTTAAACAACCGCCAAACCTCAAACAGACCATTGTTCGTAGCAAGCTGCCCAGCTCTCAGGACAACTTCATACAACCCTGTCACGGTAGGCGCTGCGAAACGTGTCAGAGTGTGGACATGGGTATTACCATTACATGTCAGGACACCTCCCACTATGTACGTGACTCAGCCAACGTTGTCTATCTTATACGTTGCAGGCAAGGGCGCCCGGAGGCATGGTACATTGGGGAAACCGAGCGAAGGCTACGACAAAGGATGAATGGGCACCACACAACAATCAACAGACAGAAGTGTTGTCTCCCTGTTGGGGACACTTCTGTGGTACAGGACATTCGACCTCGGACCTTCGGGTGACCATCCTCCAAGGCAGACTTCGGGACAGGCAATAGCGAAAAGTGGCCAAAAAGGGGCTGATAGCTAAGTTCAGTACCCATAGTGAGGGCCTCAACCGGGTCCTTGGGTTCATCATACTACAGGTGACCGCCATTGCACTATATACACACACACACACATACACACACACAGAGTCACTCCTGTACACACACATACACTTGGACACACATATACACAAACACGCACACTGACACTCGTACACAACCTTACAGACACACACACTCCCATACTCACACATGGATGCTCTCAGAGACTTAGACCACTCTACACTCATGCAGGCACATATACCCTGTCTCTCACAGACACTCGCAAACCCCCACCCCAGACACACACACACTCCCACGCTCACACATGCACCCCCTCACAGACTTAAAACACCCTACATCACTACACACACATATACACTCCCTCTCACACTCACAACCCCCAACCAAGACAAAAACACCACACACAGACAGACAAAGACCCACATGCACACAAATATTTTGTGGGGTGAATTTGTACTTGCAGAGTTACATTGTACTTTGCTCAAAAACTGCAGGAATACAGTAAAACTCTGTTATTTGACTATTTAGGTTAGAATCGATCTAAAAGCATGGCATAGACAGAGAACACAGCGCGCTAACACCTTCGACATATTGTGTAACTAACCCAATTGTTGCAGTTAACCTGAGAATGCAACTTTTAAAAAATGATTTTTTGATTTACACACGGAAGAAGCTAAACTATCATGGTATTCGAACAGATGAAAGACTCAACAGACAATCAAGGTAATTTTTAATGTGCAACTTCAGTTACATCATACTGTATTTTTTTGCTATAAATTCTGTGCCTAACAATTTTGTCCTCCACAATCACCTGATGAAGTTGTGGCGCTCCGAAAGCTAGTGTGCTTCCAATTAAACCTGTTGGACTATAACCTGGTGTTGTGTGATTTTTAACTTTGGACATCCCAGTCCAACACCAGCATTTCCAAATCATGATTACTGTGAAGTGGGACCGTATTAATCGTTCTCCAGCACTCTGGCACCTCCCCAATGGTCAGATTCTAAATAAAATTAATGTTAGAGGTCATCTCGCCACGTTATTCATGCTCTTCTCAAGCATTATTGTGAGATTTTCTCTAGATCTCCCGTTATGCATGTGGAGTAGAGAAGGACAATGATTTTAAACAATGCTGTGTATTACCCTAGAGAGCTGAGACTGCTCTAAACTGGATGGGAACCTTTCAGCAAAGGGTAAAAAATGAGGTCTGCAGATGCTGGAGATCACAGCTGAAAATGTGTTGCTGGTTAAAGCACAGCAGGTTAGGCAGCATCCAAGGAATAGGAAATTCGACGTTTCGGGCATAAGCCTTCTTGATGAAGGGCTTATGCCCGAAACGTAGAATTTTCTATTTCTTGGATGCTGCCTAACCTGCTGTGCTTTAACCAGCAACACATTTTCAGCGGGAACCTTTCAGCAGCCTGGTAATGTTTTTGCTGCCTCTGTACAGGATCTTAGTGAGATCACATTGGAGTAGTGTGTAAAGAATTTTTCTACTCAATGAAGAAAGTGTATTGTTATATTGGAAGGAGCTCAGAGATAGTTCCCTCAACTGATTCCTGCAAAAAAGGTGTCTTAGGATGGAGAGTTATCAGGAAAGTGGAACCGAGGCCGCGATAACATCAGCCATGATTGTATTCAATGGCGGAGCAGGTTTGAGGGGTTGGATGCCTGACTGATGCTCCTCGTCCATAATCAGCCTTTCGACCGTGTTACACAGTATAGAGGGAGGACTGTCTATCAAACAGGAAGCAGGCTCTCTGGATAAGTCAGTCTTAATCAGTTTGTCAGAACGTCACCAGTGGAGTCACACAGTGACCAGTGCGGGGGCCTCAACTATTTACAATCTACATCAATGATCAGGAGGTTGGAACAGATATCCAGATACTGAGTTTGGTGATGTCGCTTGGATAAGCAAGAGATTAAATTATCAATAGAGGGTGGAGTGTCTGCAAATAGATACAGAAAGTTAAAGACAATGGATAATAATCTGGCAGGTGCAATACAACATAATATAACCTGCAATTTCATTTACTGGAATAATGGAAGGCAGTATGTTACTGAAATGGAGAGGGATTACAGGACTTCGTGATACTGTGTACTGGGGGGTTCACTCAGACCCGTTCAGACATGGAAGGTTTTTCTCCCTCCCTGATGGTCTGCTCATTGACAATCCGAGTGACCCCATTGCTCTCTGTACACATGGAATACTTTTGATGTGGTTGTTTGGTGGTAGGGATGGTGTTTTGAAAGTGTAGTAAGGGGATGGCCTTTATCCAAGATACAATTATTCCTTTCTATATGGAGACCCGTAGACGATGGGAATGGCTGCCTGCTTCTGAATGAAGGAACTATGGCTGCTTTCAGGACAGGGGTATTCACCAACATAATATACTGTACATGGACAACCTGTAACATTAATAGATTGAGAACTCCTTCAGTTCCTCTACCTCTCCCCATGTAATGGCTACTCTACAGATACCATGTACACCTTCGGGAATCTCACTATACTGGGAAAATAAGGATACACCTGGAGCTTCCCGCTGAGGGAGAAGCAATGTATTGATCTCATCCACCATATACATCCTCCATCACCGAATGGTGACATTGATGTTGAGATACTGGGAGAAGACGGAGCTGTTACCGACTCCGGCCTGGAAAGTTTCGGATCACAGAAGCTGAATGAAACCCTGACCCTAATAGCCACCGGCAGCACCGTCTTCCCCCTGGCGTGAAGCTGCAGGTCATGTTGAAGAAGGTGACACCGCTCTGTGACCAGATCCGTGTTCAGTCCAGATCCCCTCACTATCTGCTCCTGGGTTAAGTGTAACTTGGGAAGCTGTTCCTGGAAAACCTGGAATGGATACAGCAGATCCCTTTCCCTACACACACTCACTCCGTGGTTTCAGAGCTTCCCCTGTCTGCAGCCTCTGCTCCATTTGGTGTTCATGTTACACACCCAGATGCTGTTACCATAGTCCCCATGCTCCATCCAAAGTTGGGTCACCAAATCCTCCGGTCTCCCTGAATGTCTGAGGCAGCTCACAGCACAACCTCCAGCAAACCATCCCCAGCACCTCAGCAACAGGAGTCAGTCAGAAACCCCTCGGCTACAAATATTGTGGACCAGACCAGATCCCCGAAAAAATATTTTAAGAAGGCCACTTAGACCCAAACCATTCCTTATTTGAAAGAGAGATGTGAAGTGCGTTTTCCAGATATGTTGTGACTGGTCAAAACACTCGACATTAAGCCAAATATAATCTATTCAAATGCTTTAGTTAAAATACAATCAAAGAAAATTTTGGGAGAGCTTATATGTTGGTACACTTACACAAACAATAGATACCGTACCTTCTTGGTATACACTGCTTGGCACAAAGATCAATTCAAATACAGATTCTTACATGCAGTTTTTTGATCTAGGAAAAATCAACATCAACACCCATCTCAGAGAGAAAAGCAGCTGGGATCTCCAACAGCTTCTGAATGCTGCAGCCAAAAACAAAACGAGAAACCTTAGTCTGGGAGAGCTGGCCACTGCCCTTCCATTGTTACCACCGTTTTAATAAAACCTAAAGGCCTCCTCAGTTATTTACTTAAACTGTTTTCAGACAGCAGTTCTGCACCTCTGCCTTTAAAACCTCTCTTAAAAAAAAGAGAAAATAACCTTTTTATAGTGATAGTATCCTCACAACTCCACTTTTAATAAAATGATCTGTCAATATACAAAGATGGATTCATTTCAGACCTCCTAATCTTCCTCTACTAGTAGCAGATAGAAAGGATAGTGAAAAAGGTGTTTGGTATGCTTTCCCTTATTGGTCATAGTATTGAGTACAGGAGTTGGGATGTCATATTGCGGCTGGACAGGACATTGGTTAGGCCACTGTTGGAATATTGCGGGCAATTCTGGTCTCCTTCCTATCGGAAAGATGTTGTGAAACCTGAAAAGGTTTAGAAAAGATTTACAAGAATGTTGCCAGGACTAGAGGATTTGAGCTACAGGGAGAGGCTGAACAGGCTGGAGCTAATTTCCCTGGAGAGTCGGAGGCTGAGGGGTGACCTTATAAATGTTCACTAAATTATGAGGGGCATGGATAGGATAAATAGGCAAAGTCTTTCCCTGGGGACGGGGAGTCCAGAACTAGAGGGCCTAGGTTTAGGGTGAGAGGGGAAAGATATCAAAGAGACCTAAGGGGCAACCTTTTTCATGCAGAGGGTGATACGTGTATGGAATGAGCTGCCAGAGGATTTGGTGGAGGCTGATACAATTTAAGAGGCATTTGGATAGGTATATGAATAGGAAGTGTTTGGAGGGATATGGGCTGGGTGCTGGCAGGTGGGACGAGATTGGGTTGGGATATCTGGGGGCATGGACGGGTTGGACTGAAGCGTCTGCTTCCATGATGTACAGCATCTCACAACGAGATTCGATTTCAATCATTTTACTCCTGCCACAAAATGCCTTTGTCTTTCTTCATCCACGTCTCCAGAATGTGTCAAAACTTAGTTTTCTCGCCCTGTCACCTGTATAATTACAAATTGAATGGCAGCAATAATAAATTCAATCGAAACAGACTGGTATTTTTTCACCTGAATGCCCCCAAAGTTTTAAGGGGTCACGATCAGTGATAAAGATTTATCTCATGTATGTTATTCGCAATTTAAATGCTGAAATGTTGGAACGCCAACATCAAGCTCAAGGCCTCCTTCCCCATTGTGGAATAAATCTGTTGATGTTTGCCCTGGACACTCCAACCACACGTTATATAATGGAGCACTCCTCATCTCTCCAATAGTCCCTCTGAATGACCTAACTCCTCATGTCTCAGCATAAAAGAATTACATACTTCTGTACCTCTTAATGCTATAACCTCTTTACCTGCTACTCCTGGCCTATGCCGGTAACCTTACTTTCACAGGTATATGTTTAAAGAAGATCTCGCACATTCTTCACAATCTCTCACAGAAACCAAACTTTGCTTTCTGAACTCAATCATCATCATCAGCCATTTCAGTTTCTAATCTTGCCATTGTTACTCTCTGCTCTTCCCCATGAGTTCTCACGACTGCAGGAAGTGAATTGTTGAACTTCTCCAAAATAAGAATCTCTCTAAGAGTGCCATAGCCTTTGCTCTGTTTTTAATACCAATACCCACCTTTCAAAATTACTTTGTTTGGTTCTTTCAAATTCAATGTACGCTTAACGAGGGAGTTTTTTTTTAGATTCCAGAAACGCTATCTGTAGCTCTGGCCCAAGTTCATATGCCCTTCAGATGGCTTTCTTCACCTCCTCACAGTGGCCAGATACCTCCACTGATCGGGATGCAAATACCTACCAGCTCTGTGTGGATCAACTAAATCCACATGGTCACTGATCACTGCATTTGTTTAGCCACTTTCTCAAATGAAATTAAAAAGTCTTCCCCATCCTTCTGATCAAATTTAGACAATGCCTGGCATATGTAAACAGAACCCCATCAGGCTTTTGGCTACTAAAGGATTGCTCATCCTTACTATCCTCCTCATCCAACCTACCGTCTGCCTTCATCTCCACCTTCTATGTCAACTTTCCTAATTACTAACTTTTGAAGTTGAAAATCTCTGGTTTTCTTCTTTCTCTTTCTTCTTCATTTCCTTTTCTTTTATTTCTACTTCTCATTTTAATTTAAATGGTTTCAATTCCTTCTCATGTTCAAGGCACCTCATTTCAAATTGAATTCGAGCCATTTCGAAAGAGTTTGATGGCGGTTCCACCAAATGTAATTGCCGAGCTATAGCTGTAATTATCTCTCATTTTCTCACAGACAAACACAACCCCAACTCCAGCTTGTCTGTCAATTCCTACAGCTTTACCTTCATTCCCTTTTATAAACCCCCCAACTTCACTTCGTCCACACCCAGAGAACTCTCAGTGACTGAAAGAATCTTTATACACAAAACACGTTTTAAACCAACCGAATTCAACATCCGCAACAACTACTATATGTGACTTTTGAACCCAATAGTCTCTGTTGCATACTCTCCAGTGTCTGCATGAGAGTATTCTGGATGCTCTGGTTTCCTCCCACAATCTAAAGATGTGCATATCAGGTGAATTGGCCATGCTAAATTGTTTGTGGTTTTCAGGGATGTGGGGTTTAGATGCCTTAGTTGGGGAAAATGTGTACTAATAGGGTAAAGGAATGTTTCTGGGTAGGTCACTCCTCGGAGGGTAGGGTGAACTTGTTGGGTCAAATGGCCTGTTTGCACATTGTGGGGATTGTAATTGTAAACCCAATTTGGTATTATCAATTTAGAACCAGACAAGAAACCCCAGTTTGCTATAGACCAACCAGACTGCCTCAAACTATTTCAAGAAAGTCGCTTGGATGCCAACATTTTCTTATTTTAAAGGCAGATGCGAAGTGGGAGTTCCAGATATGATGCTACTAGCCAAACCACTCACCATTAATTAAAACACAATATATTTAAACACTGTAATGAAAATCCATACAAAATGAAGAGGATTTGAGAATAACTTAACTATTGGAAACCTTAACCGAACAATGGATACAAAACCGTCTACAAATGAACTGTTCCAATATACTAACATCACCTAAACACACCCCATGGTAACAAGGAGCATTCAGACATGCAGTTCTCCAATCCAGGAGGAAACAGCATCAAGTGAAGCTTCAGAGAGAATAGCAGCTCGGGATAATTTACTAAAACTTCCAACCCTTCTGGGACACAAGCACCTGGTGACTTACAGCTATAAGGAAAAAACTAGAAAGCCTGGTCTATGCGAGCTGGCCATTGTTACTACTATTTATTAAAAACCCAAAACCCCCAAAAGTTATTTACTTGAGATGTTTACAGTAGGCAGTTTGGACTTTAAGATCTCTTGTTAAAAAAATTAAAATAACCATTTTTTTAAAAAAAGTGACAGCATTGTCAGACAATTTAGATGCCTGGTCCTTTACTCAATGAGCTTCCCCGTGTTACTGATCCCAAGGTCACCTGAGTTGGCAAACACAGGTACACTCCAAGTTACAAGGATGTGTCGCATAACTTCTGAAACACGCCTGTCCATGGACCATCACATGGGACATACCGGGAAGTGAAAAACAGCCAGACACACACCATTTCACTGTTTCTGAGCTACACAATGCCAGCTATCGATACAAAATATAGCCAAAACCCAAGGCCAGGGAAAGATACAGAGGGACAGAGAGATTCACATTACAGACAGAAACAGACAGTTAATTAACTGGAAGGAGGTTGTGGAAAAATGGGGGAAAAGACAGAGCAGTGGGACTAACTGGAGAAGTAAGATCTTCGAGAGTAAAATTACAAGAATGAGAACATTGAATAAAGGCATTGTCAGATCATCTGAAATGGTTTGTTACATCAAATTCTGAATCTGCTTCACAGAACACCACAAACAACATAAACTGGGACAAGATGACAGCCCAGCATGGAGAGCTGTACAGACCATGCTAGTGTGTTGCTCAGTAAACTGCACTATCTGTCCAGCATGGAGAGCATTGCAAACTTTACTATAATATGCTAACTATACTCGCATCGGATTACTGTCTCCAATTGGAAGGTTTGCTCTCGCTTCGTGTGTGTGTGTTCATCAGAGTGTACAGATGAGGTAAAGTGTTTGAGAATGTTAAAATAAAGGCATTGCCATAAAAATTGCAATATACATCCGTGTGAACATGAATGACAGATGGATGGGAGGTTGGTGTGTGTTCGAATCAGATTTGCTTCAACAGGGTTGAAGCCGAGAGCGTCAGCAGCAGATTATTAACTTCATTAAGACTGTATTTTATAACTCAAGGTTCAAACAGGAGATGGAATAAGCCAGTGAGATACATCGCGGAGTGGTAAGTATTTCAAGTTAGAAATGGTCAGGGCATGGTGTCAGGAATCAGCTCATGATCAAAGGGATCTTCCACAGTTGTGACTCATCTGCTTCAGCTGCAGATATTGGCCAGGCATGGGATGGAAACACTGGAAGGAAGTGGAGTTTGTAACCAGAACAGTAGACAGTGACCTCCATGCTCTTAATATTTAAATAACAAAGGCAAAGATACAATACATTGCGGTTCTCCGCTGAAACTGAGTAGGTCAACATCGAGACCCATGAGTAACAGTGCCAGAGCAGAGGGAGGCAGTAATTGAACACCTTCATTTATGTAGTTAGTAGTGGTCTGTAGAGTAAATATCTGGATTCAGAGTTTCAACAGGATCAATAATAGTGGACAGAAGTGTAGAAAATATGAAAGAACAGTAATACAGTCATAACCAGTTTATAGAAAAAAAAAGGATAGTGACACTTACCAGGAACACCAACGATAGCCAGGAAGGGATAATAAAAATATTGCATAAAGAGAAGAGCGTAATAGATCCGCCATGATAATGACAACCAATCAAATGCAGAAAGATACCAAATATAATCGGATAAACTCCTGTCTATTGTTGAAATATTCCATTCGAATGTTCTCAGATTCTGATCCATTGTTGGAACATTCCAGTCTAATGTTCTCAGATTCTGATCTCTCCTCCCCCTCTCTCTGGATCTGCTGATCCCTGTCAGTACTGTCGGTGATGGTCCCGCTCATATTATGGGATAACGCATTGAATGGCGCCCATTTATCATTAAAAGATGTAAATCCTTCACTGGGACAATTAGAATCTATGGAGATTGGCATTAATCACAGTCACTGAACAAATAGAATCAGTTAACCAGTTCCATACATCACTTTTCATATCACTATAAAAGGGAACATTTCCTGGTTTTGGATGGATTGGATGATGGTTGCTGAGGGATGGACCATAAATCTTTAATTTTTATTTACTTTTCCTTGCATACAATATTATTAACAGAACACTGCAGGGGTGTATATGTGTTCCACTCTGTTTAGGAAAGGAAGCAGTTATAAAATAACAGATCAGCTACATAAAAAAAACATCGGATGGGCAAGTTTCTAGATGCCTTAACCTACAGTATGATACTTATTGACCAGTGTGAGGCTACGCTGGGTTTTAAGTGCCCTGTTTTCAAATCCTTTTATAATCTTGACACAGAGCACTGAGACTGCTGCTCAGGAACAGGCCGAAGCAATTCTGTCCCTATGGGTCTCTTACAGAAGGATAGGAGAAGGCCATTCAGTCCATATTAGCCTGTTGCTAATTGAAAAGGTGGAACTCTGGAATATTAGCGCATTTTGCCAACAAAATCATTCAAAATAAAATGGTTTGTTGCTGCAGCTGTATGAGGTGTCACTGAGAGGGCACCTGGAGTTCATTGTTTCTGTAACTGAGAAGGGATGGACCTCCATCAGGTACAGTTTATTGGCTGCTTATAATCCAGGGGTTGATGTGTCATTTAATTTCTTGTGGCTGTTATAAAGGGACAGGAGGATCCCATGCAGCCTCTCGAGCCTGTTACAGAGGAGCAGGAAGTGTTTATTTAACATTTCAAGTCTGTTACGCATAAATATTATGTTTAAATTAGTTATGGAATAGGAAAGACCTGATGTAAACAATAAAGTTCTAACTTTGAACAAGACCAATTTTGAAAGTGTTAGGTGAGCCCTGTGAAAGGCTGATTGGAATATCCTATTCACAGGTAAAGGGATGGTTGGAAAATGCAAGGCCATCAATACTTGGTTTTAGAGAGTCCAGAGCCAACGTGTTCCTGTTAGTGAGAGGGGCAAGGCTGGTGGGTGCAGGGAGTGCTGGATGGCTAGATATATTGATGCTCTGGTCAAGGTAAGGAAGGAGGAATATGTCAGGTAAACAGAGCTGAGATCAAGTGGATCCCCAGAGGAGTGTAAGGGCAATAAGTGTATAGTCAACGGGGAAATCGGGCCAGAAAAATGTGAACACAAATTGGGGCTTCAGAAATAGGGTTAACGAGGTATTGAAGAAATTCTACAAATCTTTTAATGGCAAAAGATTAACTAGGGAGAGAATAGGGCACCTTAAAGCTCAGTAAGGCTACCTGTGTGTGGAACTACAAGAGATGGGAGGGATATGAAACGAGTATTTCTCCTCAGTATTTAATGTGGAGGGAGTTACAAGCGCGAGAGAATGAAGAATGTATAATAATATCTTGAAAAGTGTCTATATTACAAGGAGGTGTTGGACATTTTAAAACACATAAAGGTGAACAAATCCCTGGGACCTGATCAGTTGTATCCCAGACGTTTGTGGGAAGCTACGAAAGAGATTGCTCTGCATTTTGCTGATGTATTTGTAACATTGATTTCCACAGGTGAGGTGCCATGGTTCTGGAGGGCTGCTAACGTAGTGTCATCATTTAAGAAAGTAAGGAAAAAAACAGGTAACTATAGATCGATGAGCCTGACGCTAATGGTGACTAAATTGTTGGAGGGGGTTTTGAGGGAAAGGATGTATATGCATTTGGAAAGACAAGGACAGAAGAGGGCTTTGTACATTGGAGATCACGTCTCAATGACTCGGTGGAATGTTTTGAGGAAGTGATGAAGATGATTGATGAAGGCAGGACAGTGGATGTTGTCTTTACGGAATTCAGTAAGAAAACCAAAATGTTCTACATGGTAGACTGGTTAGCAAGGTCAGACTGCCTGGGATCCAGGGAGAGCTCGCCATTTAGATCCAACATTTTTTTGAATATTGGAGACAGGGCGTGACACTGGATATTTGTTCATTGAACTTGGAGACCTGTGACCAGTGGTGTGCCACAAAGGTCAACAGTGACTTCACTGCCTCTTGTCACTGATACAAACCATTTGTATTTGAGTATATGAAGTATGGTCAGTAAGCTTGTAGATAATCCCAAATTTGGTGGTGTAGAACAGAGAGAAAGTTGATTAGGTGAGCCAAGGGGTGGTGGATGGAGTTAAATTTAGATAAATGTGAGCTGTTGCATTTTGGCAAGACAAATCAGGGCAAGATATGTAGGTAGAGTTCTGTCGAAAGTTGCCACTCAAAGGGAACTCCAATGAAATTATAGAATCCCTCCAGTGACGAAACAGGCTATTCTGCCCATCAAGGCCACACCCACCCTCTAAACAGTATCCTACTGGAGAAACCCCTACCCTGTCCCTCTGAGCCTGCATTTCCCATGGCTAATCCACCTCGCCCACACATCCCTGAGTACTTGTGGCAATTTAGCATGGCCAATCTACACTTGCCGGTATATCTTTGTACTGTGGCAGGAAAACGTAGCACCCAGAAGAAACGCACGCAGACACAGGGAGAATGTGCAAACACCACACAGGTAGTCATTCAAGGATAGAATTCAACCCAGATCGCTGCGCTCTGAAGCAGCAATGTAAGCCACTGAGCTACTGTGTCACCTGGTGGTGCAGGTTCTTCGTTCCTTGAAAGTGCCCTCACAGGTAGATGGCGTAGTGAAGAAAACACTCGGTGATCTTCCCTTTATTGGTGCGTGCTTTGAGTCTATGCGTTTGCATGACATATTGCCCCTGTCCAGGTCATTGGTTTGGCCACTTTTGTAATATTGCCTTTAATTCTGGTCTCCCTGCTGTCGGAAAGATGTTGTCAAACTTGAAAGGATGCAGAAGTGATTTAAAAGAATATTGCAGATGTGCGAGGGTTAGATTTTCAGGGAGAGTTTGAATAGGCTGGGAGTATTTTCAAGTTTTGAGGCTGAGAGGTGACCTTAAAGCGGTTTATAAAATCATGACGGGCATAGATAATGCAAACAGTCACCCCAGGATAGGCGAGTCCAAAATTACAGGACAAAGGTTTAAGGTGAGAGGGGAAAGATTTATAAAGGGAAATGAGGTACAACACATTCAAAGAGAGACTGCTGTGTTTATGGACTGAGCACCCAAAAGAGCTGGTGGAGGCAGGCACAGTTACACCATTTAAAAGGCATTTGAATGGGTACGTGCATGGGAAGGGTTTAGAGGGATATGGGCCAAGTGCTGGCAAGGGGGACGAGATTAATTTAGGATATTTGGTTAGAACGGACGACTGGATCGAAGGGTCCTTTTCCGTGCTGTACATCACTGAGACTCTGTTGAGTTTTGAGTTTATAACACGGGAACAGGAAGAGGTTATTCAGGTTCTGAATTCTGTCAGTCAGCTTGTTTGCTCAATTACTGAGAGTCAAATACAAAAATACATCATTCAGATTTTAATGGTGTTTTCCACAAACAGGAGAAAGGCTTTTAGTCAAGAGAAGCTGTAAGGAATGTGAAGAGTCCATTCAGTCCCTCAACTCCATTCCACCGGAGCAGCAGGTGAGCACAGAGAGATTGGAGCCTGTTACACAGGAACAGGTGGAGGGCATCAATTTTCACAAATAGATGGCAGTCGCTCGGCTGCTGAAGGCTGGGACACAGGAACAGGAGGGAGTCACTCAACTGTTCGGGACTGGGACACGTGAACAGGAGGCCGTCACTCAACAGCTCGAGACTGGGACACAGGAAAAGGAGGGAGTCACTCAACTGTTCGAGACTGGGACACAGGAACAGGAGGCAGTCACTCAGCTGTTCGAGACTGGGATACAGGAACAGGCGAGAGTCACTCAGCTGCTCGAGACTGGGACACAGGAACAGGAGGCAGTCATTCAACAGCTCGAGACTGGGACACAGGAACAGGAGGGAGTCATTCAACTGTTCGAAACTGGGACACAGGAACAGTAGGCAATCACTCAACTGCTAGAAACTGGGAAACAGGGAAATCTGGAGGCTAGTAAGGCCCGAGGATCCTGTTACGCAGGAAAAGGAGCAGGTGCCTCACTCCCCACCAGTATGGGACAATGGGAGAGAAGGTGGGTTTGCATGGCACAAACAGAAATGTATGATAAGTTGCATTAGTGGTCCATTCAATCCTGCCCCACCATTCACTAAGACCACGGCTGATCTAATTATGATTCCCTCATTCCATTTTACGGAGACTGTTCTCTCTGCAGCCTGTGCTCCATTTGTTGGTCATGTTGCAATCCCAGATGCTGTAACAACAGTCACCATGACTTATCCAGAAGGATGGGTCTAACCGGATGAGTCAGGATTTGAAGGGTCCAATCACAAGAATGAAAACACAAAATAAAGGTATTGCCAGATGTTTAATTCTCTCACATTCGCAATCCAACTCACAAAACCAGCCCATCCATGATACTTTCAGGATGGAGCACTGTGTTGATCTGGCTACCGTACTGCTGAATGCAAACCCAGCAATATCCAGAATGGAACTCTGTGCAGCCCACACCAATGCTTGATCTATCATCCTGGTCTAAAGGTCCAGCATGGGGAGCTGTGCAGACCGCACTGGTTCATTCATACAAAAACACCAGGCTGTTTCACTGTTCGGTAACACTGTGTTAGATCGCTGCCCAGTGTGGGGAAACTTGCAGCCAATGTTGTAAGTGACAGGATGTGCAGCTCCCATCCATTTACAGCTCCATATCTCCACTGTACCTTGACAAGGGGTACCGTGGATGTGGAAATCACGGCGATGGAGAGATGCAAATGGAAACAGTTTAAATACCAATAGTACTGATTAAGGCGGGTACCACACCTGTATTTAAAGTTGAAATAACTTAGATAATATCCAATGAGGTTTGGTGAATGGTGCAATGTAGTTAGAGGGGGATGGTGATGTTATAGTGGTTGCACTATAAGCCTCCAAATCATCAATGGGAATTAGAGGAAGAAATATGCAGGGAGACTAGGGAGACTTGCGGGAACAATAGGGTTGTTATAATAGGTGATTTCACTTTTCCTAACATAGACTGGGGCTTCCAGATGGTTAAGGACTTAGAAGGAATGTAATTTGTTAAGTCTGTTCAGGAAAGTTTCCACAAGTAATATATAGAGAAGCCACTCGGGAAGGGACAAACTTGACCTACAATTGGGAAATAGGGCAGGACAGGTGAATGAGATAAAGTGGGGGAGCATTTTGGGAAAAGTGAAATAACCTGAATTACTAAGTGTGATGGGATACCTATAACCATAAAATAAGTGTAGATTTTTGTTTGGCCTGTGTAAAGCATGCTGACCGTTGCATGAAAGTATAAAGATGATGGAATATATTGTTAGGAGTGTCCGTCCCTATGGGAAATGCCCTCAAAAAGGCGATTGAAAAAATACTGGGTAAAAGTGCCTGAGTGCTGTCTGGTCAGTGACAGGAACCCAGGGGGTTGAATGACTGAATGTTCCTGTAACATGGAGCTGAGAAAACCATCAGATCAGCCGGGATATTATTAAATGCTAGAGCACACTTGAAGGGCTGAATGGCCTCAGCATGGTTTGAATTGTGTGTGATTTAAAAAAATGTACATCTCTACTCCTTCCTCTAATGTGTTACACACTGGGACACTGCCATTTTCCTGAAACTGGGAATTATTTGGAACATTATCTGGAACATTCCATAATCAGCAATCTCAAGAATATTCTATAACTGTGTGGGAGGTATTGCAAAGTTTTAAGCTGGTAGGAGGAAAGTATAGAGGGGATGTCGGAGGCGGGTTCTTTACACAGAGAGTTGTGAGAGCATGGAATGTGCTGCCAGCAGCAGTTGTGGAAGCAAGGTCTTTGGGGACTTTTAAGAGACTACTGGACATGCATATGGTTACAGAAATGTGAGGGTGCATACATGAGGATCAGTGGTAGGCACAACATCGTTGGCTGAAGGGCCTGTTCTGTGCTGTACTGTTCTATGTTCTAAATGGAAGATTCTTCCTAAGTAGTATGGCTTCTCCCCTATTCCTACTATTAAAAGACGAGAAATAAACCCAATCAAACTCGCCCTGCTGTAACGTCAACTGTTCCTTGTCATCAAGGTGCATCTCCTGAAATAGGAAAACATCCACCCTCTCTGTTTTATGACGAGAAAGTACATTTTTCCTCTTGAGTGGCAGGTGCACCCCCCCCCCATTAATGTTCCAGGTACCCATTTAAGCACATCATTATCCATAACACACTGTAGCAACATTTCAACTCTAGAGTTTCACATCGAATTACACATCGTTGATCATTAATGCAAAAAAAAACTCGTAGAGCCTTAAAACTTTACAAACTAAAACCACTACAACTAACAAGCTCTCAAAACTTTCCAAAGCTAAACACATAAAAAAAAACAACGAAATAAAATCCAAACTTGTAATGACACTCGAAAGGGGAATTTACCTCTCCTGGACCCCATCCCTGCAAACTGGGGATGCTGACATATCTTACAACGTTATCTTCTGCCCGCTACCAATATGGAATTCAAGGCAATTAACAACAAAAACTGCCCTTCGGTCGGCACTAAGTCATCACAACTACCTTTGTAACTCCCTCCACCTTGAACTGCACCCCAGACACAAGCAAAGAAAGACAAAAAGTGTAGTAATACTAATGAAGGAATTAAAAATGAGTACTCTACCCATCCCCGACTATAACGTAGCACTGGTTAATACCAGAAAAATCCAATAAAATTTCTTTAAGGATAAACATGATTATCTAAATATTCAGCTTACTTTAAAATGTCCACAAAGTTTTTGCTTTCTCTGGAGAATCAGACGAGTTCGTGGATCCATTGAAAGCAATACGGAGCACCGCTGGGTACCGTAAGGGTTACTGAATTCAGCGTTCCCTTACTCTTCTTTTGATGTCATCAAAAGATTTTCATTCCTGAATCACCGCCACTGAAAAATCCAGAAAGGACATAATCCTGGAGCTCTCGTGACATAAACACATTGGATCCTTCCACTAGGTTCTGAAAGCTTCCATCAGACTTTGTTTGTCCCCATAACTATGTAATCGCGCAAGGACAGGATGAAGGTGTTGGTCTGAGTCTGACTTCCGTGCTGTAACCCAATGAACTGTCTCAGTCTTCTCCCGTCCCTCCTCAGTTTCCAAGTGAAGGAATCACTGCAGCCAGTTCTTGAACAAACGCACCAGCTGACCACCTTCTGTCCGCTCCAGCAAACCGACGATGTGAATATTCTTCATCCTACTCCTGTTCTCGAGGTCGTCTTCTTGTTCAGTTAAGGTGCAGACCTGTTTTTCAGGGGCAAAGATCCTCTCCCGGGAGGAATCGATCACGGTCTCTGTCACTGTGGTTCGGCCCTTGGCATCGTCTGTTCTGTGTCCAAGGCTGTCAAGTTGCTGCTCATGTTTTTGGAGCACGGCTGAGAGTGGCTGTGGCGAACTCTTCTTCAATCATGGCTTCAATCATTTCACGTAACTTGGTGAACTCAGTGACCAAGGCCTGGTGAGATAACTGGGTCGATCGAACGAGCAGAGTGGGTTGCAGCAGCGGCCTCAGGCATGCTCGATGCTTCTGACGGGTGCACCACTTGTTGGGACTTACTCGATCCTTTCCCCATGTTTTGTCATTTCCGTTTTACAAATCGGGATTCGTAAAGATTCTGTCGCTCTTTTAGTGCTGAATTTTAAGTAAATGGTTGGGATGGGGTGGATTAGAGAAGCACTTTGCCCGTGTGTTGATGCAGCGCCCAGCAATCAGACCTTCTGGATCGCCACCATCTTGTATTCCCCCTTAACATTTTATCAATATTATCATTTCATTTTGCATTACATTCCTGGAGGTTCTGAAGCCGTGTTATTTGATACCACTGTCTACATTTTACCCCACACTGCACATTGCTGCCCATTCCTCAATAATCATTGACTCTGTTGTTATTTATGAACCTTCCATCTGTGCCTGAAAAATATTCAATATTTCTGCCTCCAATGCTCTGTGGGGAAGCGTGTTCCAAAGACTCACACACCACTTTGAGAAAACAATTATAAACATTATGATCTGACTGTGAGATTAGTATTTTTGTCTCCTTATCTGAGATAGGATGTAATTACATTGGAAGCAGTTCAGAGATATTTCATTTCACGTATTCCTGGGGTAAAGGGCTTATATTATGAAGGCTTTAACAGGTTACTCTTGGAATGAAAATGAAACATACAAGACCTCGAGGAGAGTGGATTAGGTATGTACCCACTGGGTGTTTGTATAGTTCAAATTTATTGTCATTTTCATAGAATCTCTACAGTGTGGAGACAGGGCATTCCGTCCATTAAGTCCACACTGACCCACCAAACAGCATCCCAACTCGACCTGGCCCCCAATCTTATTGCTGTAACCCGGCATTTCCCATAACTAACCCACCTAACCTACGCATCCCTGGGCACTATGGGCAATCCACTTCAAACTGCACATGATTGGACAGTGGAAGGAAACTGGAGCACTGGGAGGAAACCCACACAGACACGGAGAGAATGTTTAAACTCCACATAGAGGGTCGCCTGAGGTTGGAGTTAGACCCAGCTCCTTGGTGATGTGAGGCAGCAGTGTTACCCACAGATCCAACATACTCCTCCGTTAGTTCTGTTAATAACTTGTGGCTGACTAAAGAAATCTGCCTGACGTGTTCTTATCACTGAACCTGACCCAGTCTGAGACTTTTACCATCGGCAATATCACCAACCTGGTTACATTTAAATTTGTTGTGAGCCGTGGAAGAGTTGGACTAGGAAAGGAAAGAGTTACATCCTCCATTCTCAGTCACAACTGGAGTAAGGAAAAAAACACAAAGTGCGAATTCGTTCAAGTGGGAATTCGCTTTCCCAGAAGTTTGGGATGGCTGAATCGTTATATTATATCGAGGCTGGCTTCGTCTGATTGTCCATAGACAGGTGAATCAGGGATAATGGTGCATGGAGAGAAAAGTGCAGCTGGGACCACAATGAGATACGCCACGACTTTATTTACTGGTGGAGTAGTGTCAAAGGGCTGAATGGCCCCCTCGTGTCCTGCAGCCCCATGTTCTGATGTTCCATTCAGCTCTTGGGATGTGCTACACAGGAGCAGATCAAGGCCACTCTGATGGTTGGGTGCAGTTTTGGAAATGTACTTGGAAAATCCAGGCTGGGTCAGGAAGTGACACTCACTCCCAATCCCTGTTTCCAGGCTTCCCCTTTCTGCAAAGTCTGCTCCATGTGGGTCATGTTACAGAGCCAGATTTACTGTGAATACAGCCCCCATACCCTACCCAGGGTTAACTCAAATCCTCTGCTCACCCAAATGCAGCATTACACAACACAACTTCCGGAAAAATAACCAGTAACTTTTCAAAAGCATAGCACGTGAAATTAATAAATAGGAACAAGAGTAGGCTATTCGGCCCCTCAAGATTGCCCAGTCATTTAATACGAATATGGCTGATCTACTCCAGGTCTAACTCCACTTTCTCGCCGACTCCTTGTATCTCTCCACACCTCTCCGGGTTAGGGAATTCCAGGCATTCACTACCGTCTGACAGAAGACATCACTTTGTATCTCAGATAGAAATTGATATTCCATATTCGGTATCTATGTCCTCGAGTTCAAGACTCCACTCAGGAATGGTAACGACGTCTCACATCTACCTTCTCAAGTCCCTTCTGTGTCTTGTATTTTTCAGCAGTATCACTCCTCATTTATTTAAACCCCAATGAATAATCGCCTTACAATCTTAGAGATTCTCACTAACATAGCCCTTTCATCCCTGGAAGCCGGCTAATGAAACAACCTAGTTACTTGCTGCATCAGCATGCTGACTTTATGTTTCATACACAGGAACACTCCAATCCCTTTGTACTGTTCTTTTTGTGGAAGTCCTCTCCATTAAATAACAGCCTGCCTTTTGATTCTCAGTGTTGTTCTCAAACTCGGATGTATATTTCACTCAGCTCTCTCCTTCAAACTATCAGTATAGAGTGTAAATAACTGATGCCATCGGACTGATAGCCGTGGTCCTCCAGCAGATCCACCTTTATATTGATGATTCATTCTCCTGACTCTCCGATTTCTATGTGCTAACCAATCATCATCCCGTGCTAATACATTCCCCATCATCCTACGAGCTTCTATCTTGTGTAAGAAATTTTATTTTGTAAAACTTGTGGAAAAACTCTGGAAAGCTTGGTGTCTGCCAGATCCCCTTTATCAAGTCCGCTTGTTACATTCTCAGGCCTCTCCAGAAATACTTTGCATGATTTTACAGGGCAAAGTATAATTTCACTTTCACAAAACCATTGTGAACCTGCGTGAAGCTGTTCTAAATGTCCGTGCTGGCCAGGTTTTCCAAATTAACCTCGTCCCATCTGCTTTCATTTGGCCCATATGCCTCAAAATGTTTCCCATCCGTATATTTGTCGAAATGAGTTTTAAATGTTGCAGCTGTACATGGATCTACCACTCTTCCTCTGGCAGCTCATTCCATACCCACACCACCCGCTGTGGAAAAACACTGCCCCTGCCTCCCTTGTGAATTTTCCCTCTTTCACCTTAAACCAATGCCATCTAGGGCTGAACTCCCCCATCCTGTGGAAAAGACCTTGGCTATTCACCCTATCCATATCTCTCATAATTTTAGATACTTCTATAATGTCATCCCTCAACCTTCTACACTCCATCCAATACTAACTTTAAGAACAAGCATTTAAAGATAAATACTGCAAATTTGAAACTAGGGTAAACAATACTCAGCCCACACTTCATACTGTGATTTGTTTTTTCTCCCTATTACAATACTAAGGCAGCATGAAACGCTTACTAGTGCCAGTAAGAAGGCAAGCACCTGATATCCTTTGTCTAAAGGGGGTGATGATCTCGACAGTGAAAACGTATTTATGGCCAGGTCTTTATAATGCCACATAGTCAACATTCTCCCTCCTGGCCTCCTATGACCTTGTGTGATTGTGTCTTCTTTATCTTGCACTCAATACAGAGAACTCCTTTCCCCATTCACACTTTAATTTAAACCCATTTTATATCATCTTCACATTCACCACTGCTAAAAGCCGGTTTATCTTTGCCACGCCCTCTTTTCCCTGTCACCTTCTCCCACCTCTGGCAAGGTATTAAAAAGCCAAGTTTCCAATGCTTTTCAGTTGTGAAGAAGTGTCACACTGGGCTTGAAATACTAATGCCGTTTCTCTGTCTCTGCAGGTGCTGACAGACCTGCTGAGCTCCCTCAGAAGTGAATAGGCAAAGAACAAACTTTCACAAACAACTAACTATGGATACTGGTAATAAAAATACCAAAATTGCTTGAGAAACGGAGATCTTTGTAGAGGGTCACTGGACCTGAATGTTTAACACTGCATTCATTCCAGAAGATGCTGCAACATCTTCAGCAATTTCTTAAGCAATTTCTGTTTTTGGAAAATTTCCAAAGAAGTATGTCAAAGATGCTCAACCATCCTGTCCAACATGGAGAGCCGTACACTGGGAACTGAACAATAACGCATGGTGCACAAGTTCCTTGACTCTGAAACTTCATAAATCTGGCATCACTGACACTACAGAACTCTTAATCATGGTCAGGGAGAATAACAGAGGGGAACACATTCACTTCAAATACAGAAGTTGACGTTGTGGAAGAGAAACGATTTAGATCATTACTTTAAATGGATTCAGTTAAAGTAACAAATTAGAGGAGTGACACCAGGGAGAGGCCCTCAGCAGAATGAGAATATGAAAATGCAAGTGTTACCGCATCAGAAACCAGGTTAGGTCACTGAATACAGGGCTGATGGGTGAATGGGTCTCGGTGTGAACTGGGGGACAGTCAGTAGAATTGAATTGTAGATATTGTAGACCACAGCAGCAGCAGAAACAGAATTGTATTCAACGACAATCTGTAACATTTCCTGATGATAATTCTACCATTACCATCAAGCCGATCCATAGTTCAGTGATGAGTGTGGGTGAACATGCCAGGGTCGGAATCACGTGAACCTAAACCTGTTGACAACCCATTAAAGCTACTGCAATCAACTGGTTAAATTCCGACCAGCAGAACTAATGTCTGATGGAGAGGGGAAATGATCCCAAGACTAACAGATCAGATCTAAGCTCTGTCGTCCTGCCAAATGCAAACATAAATGTCGATGGACTATTAAACAATTTACTGGAGCAGAGTACTCCACAAATATTCTCATCCTAAATATCGGAACAGCTCTGTACGTCAATGAAAAAAGTCAAGGATGTGGTGTCTGCACTATCCTCAGCCAGACGTGTTGAGTGAATGATGATCCACCTTACACTCATCATGTTTCCCACAGAATCACAGATGGTAGTGTTCAAACAATTCGATTTTCTGCCCGTGACGTGACGAAACAGCTGAACACAGTAGATACGACAAAGGCAATGGGCCCTGACCCCATTCCTGCAATAGGTCTGAAGATTTGTGCTGCACAACAAGCCGTGTTCCTGGGGAAGTTGTTTCATTCCAGCTCCAACTCTGACATCTCTCTGGCAATATAGAAAATTACTCAGCTATGCCCAGTCCGTGAATAGGAGAATAATTACAATCGGACCTTTTGCCACACCCTCAGTCGAATCATGACAGTCAAATTGGTGGGAATACTTTTTCTTAGAGCTGTCAAGTAGCACCGAAGTAATCAGGTCAGTGTGGTTTCCGATAGATCCCCATGTGGAGATGGTGCTGTAGTGGATATATCATTGGATTGCAAATCCAGACTAGGCCAATGCTTTGGCAGCTGGTGGAAGTTAAAAATAATTAATAAAATATCGAGACCTAAAATCTGGTGTCAGTAATAGTGATCTTGTGTCCAATGTTGATTGTTAACATCAATCTCCTACACCAATATACTTCCAGGAAGTCAATCTCCTGTGCTTTCTTGGTCAGGCCGAAAAGTGACTCCAGACGCACAGACATGGTCCCTGAATCGGCCAAGTGAGACACTCATTCGTATCAAACTACTCTGAGGTCTTAAAGGATAAAACTTGACAGAACACCCGGCATCAACCTCGTTAAAGGAAAGTGAATGGGAAACACAGTCCTGTTGACCCTGCATAGACATCCTTCCTAACATCTGAGAGCTTGTGATGGCATTTAGATTTGGTTAGATTACTTACAGTGTGGAACCAGGCCCTTCGAACCAACAAGTCCACACCGACCCGCCGAATCGCACCCACCCAAACCCATTCCCCTACACCTAACGCTAAGGGCAATTTAGCGTGGCCAATTCACCTAACCTGCACATTTTTGGACTGTGGCAGGAAACCGGAGGAAAACCACGCAGACACGGAGAGAATGTGCAAACTCCACACAGTCAGTCGCATGTTTCGGGAATGGAACCCGGGTCACTGGCGCTGTGAGACAGTAGTGCTAATCACTGTGCCGCCACGGCTTTTGCACAGAGCTTTCCCACAGATTGCACAGAAACATCGGGAGAGGAGGAGGTCATTCAGCACATTGAGCTTTCTCCATGCTATTTCATGGCCGAACATCTCCTCAATGCAGTTTTCCCCACACAATGTTCATATCTCAAAATATGTTTAAACATTATGAAATATAGTGCCTTCGGCCCATCAATATATAGGGAGTTCTCTGACAAAAAGTACGATTTGACTGCAATGCGATTCGTGAACCGTTTCCTATAAAGTGAACTATCATCCCTGCTTCAAAGCTGTCACACCCTGTCAGAGGTTTATATATCTCACTGAACTCTCCACACATTTTCCTAAAGCCCAGTCACCCCAAACTCTGCTCCCACAACTAACCTGTCATCCCAGAGATCAGTCTGGTCATCCTTCACTGCACTCCCTCAATGGCAGGGTTGCCCTTTATTAGGTAAGATACCAAAACTGCAAACAACACTGCACAATTTTCGAGATGGGGTCTCACCAAGGCCCTGTACAGTTGCAGTAAATGACCCTTACTTCTGTATTCTAAATCCCCCTGAAATGAAGGTGAATAAATCATTTATCTTCCTACTTGTTTTCTGCTCCTGCAATATTGCTTTCAGTGACTGGTGTACAGGGAGATCCAGATTTTGTTCAATGTTACAGCTCCCACATGCTGGGTCTATGTACACTGTATACAGCGTGCCAATGCCATTTCCAGTATTGATTTCCGTGTTCAGAACTCACTGCCCTACATGGACTCAGAAGGCTGCGCAGAAATAAACAAAAATGCAGCTACAGATCAACATGTTTCAATCAATCCCTTTTCAAATGATAGGCTGCCATTCAATTGATCCTATCAAAGTACACAACCTCTCATCTCTGCATTGCTCTCCATCTGTCAGGTATTTGCCTAGTCACTGCACTTGTCTCAATCACCTCGGAGCCTTTTTTACATCCTCCTCATCCAACCACAAGCTGATATCATTTAGTGTTGTCAGCAGACTTGGGAATATTGCAATTGAGCCCCTCAACCAAAGATGTGATGTGTATTGGTAATAGCTGGATGCCAAATCTCGGTCCTTGTTATATCCTCCAAGCCTTCCATTCAAAAAACATGGTTTTATTCCTACTCAATGTTTCCTGCCAGCTCTCCCATTCTAAAACCAAGACCATATATTAGCCCCAGTCCCATAGGATTCGAATTTGCACAAAAGGCTTGGGGCTTTATCAAAAATCTTTCTGAGATTCCAATCGTATTGCGTTGATACCTTCTCCATAATTTTGCTAACAGCCATTTTCTCAAATATGATTCCTATTTCATAAACCTCTGTTGACTTTGTCTATGCCCATTAATTTCAGTCCAATATTTTCTATTAAACGTTTTAGTGGATAATTTCATTCCATTCCCTTTTTCTCACCAGGCTAAGTTCCCAAGTATTGTGAGGAAATTTTATTTTTGTTTTTTCTTCTTCTTCTGGGAAGGCATAACTGAAGTATTTGCTCCATTGATCTGCTATATACCTGTCCTCAATTGCCTGGTATCAGACTGTAAGGAAGCTACACCTTTTTCTCTTAATTTTGCCATTGACGTATTTTCAGAAGATATTACAAGTTCACTCCTATACACTGTGATAAGATATTCTTCAGAAACTGATTAATTCCTATCTTAATCTACTGAATGATTGACCTTTCACAGCCATAGAATCACAGAAGCACAGACTCTGCACTATCATAAATACAGCACGGTCTACATTAGCCCCACTTTCCAATACAAAACCGGTCGCTGTGAATCTTATGGCATTTCAAGTGCACAACCATGCATTTTCTAGGTTTTGACGTAACCATGACAATTCCCCTCTCACGAAGTGCATCCCAGACCCCAACATACTTTGTGTGAAAAACAGTCCTCACATTCTCACTAAGCCTCAAACCCTTCACTTCAAAAGTGTGTCCCTTTGACTAAAAGGACCAGCTGCTGTCTGTCCACCCGGTCCATGTCCCTCGCAATCTTATCCTCCTGATTCACGCCCCCCTTAGCCTTCTCTGCTCCAAACTAAACAACCCGAGCTTATCCTGCCTCTCTCCATAGCTGATATGCTCCATCCAAGGGAACATCATGGTGAATCTCCTCGACACCCCCTCCAGTGCACTCACATCCTTCCTGTAATGTAGCTCCCAGAGCTACACACAGTATTCCATCTTGGCTAACGAAAGTTCCACATAGCTCTTATAATCTATGCTTCGATGTGTGAAGGCTGTGTTTACGCTCCCATACGCTTTCTCAAATTGTGTGTTACCCTGTCCAGCCACAGTCACGGATATGTGGAGAAGCACACTCTGAGCTTCCTATTGTGCTGCCATTCATTGATTCCTTCCCTGCCTGATTCCTTCTTCCAAAGTGCATGACCTCATGTTTATCAGGGTTACATTCCATCTACCATTGATGTGACCATCTGACCATTCCATCTGTATCTTCCTATAACATAAGACATTCCTTCTCACTGCCAACCACCCGGCTAATCTTTGTATCAAACTTACTTATGGCACCCCCCACCCCTCGTCCAGATTCACAGCTGCATCCTTTATGATAAGGTTTAAAATCAGGAAACACCAGGTTATAGTCCAACAGGTTTATTTGGAGGCACGAACTTTCGAAGCGCTGCTTCTTCATCAGGTGGTTGTGCGCTTTGATGAAGCACTTCGAAAGCTAGTGCCGCTGAATAAATCTTTTGGACTATAACCTGGTGTTATGCAATTTTTAGCTTTGTCCACCCCAGTCCAACACCAGAAATATTAAGAGACACAGCACTGATCCCCGAGGTACACCATTGGACACTAGCCTCCAATCGCACATCAGCCTTCTACCACCACCCTCTGTCTCCTACCACTAAAGTTGATTTGGTTGCGACTTGGCAACTCACTAATGAGTCCTACCTGTTCCCTGGTTATTCTGTTCCGCTGGACACACTTGGAGAATATCTGGAGATTCTCCCTAATCTTGCCTGTCAGTAGGTTTCCATGCCCCTGTGTTAGTCGGTCCCCTCCAAGTGAAGTTTTTCCACCATATTGCAGCCTTAACTGGCCTGTCCCAGATCCTGCCATTATTTGCCTTGAATGTGGAATAGACAGCGAGGGAAGCGTTCTGTTAGTTGCCAAGTTGTCATATATTTTGTGAATTTTCTAAATTCACTGTGACCCACCTCTCATTGTTTGAAACTCGAGAGAACACAGACCGAGTTCCTCATCAGGCAATCTCACCATCTGTGGGATTAATCTGGAGAATGTCCATTGCACTTCCTCTGCGGTCACTAAAACTGTTCACTATACTCCAGGTACAGTCCCACCAACATACTGTGAAACTGCTTCAACATGTCTTTACATCAATGTTCTGACTCTCTTAAATGGAGGCGAACCAAACTTTAACTTCCCACTCACATGTATTCCTCCAAATACCCTTCACATTCATTGCATTTACGAACTCACTGAGATCTTTTAGAAACCCTTCCGAAAATCCAATATATGCCACTTCTACTGATTCCCCATTATCGATGCTGTAAGAAATTACTTCAAACAATTCCGAAGTTTATCAAGTAAGATTTCTCTCTCAAAAATGCATGCTGATTCACTCCATTGTAGCTGTTAGTTTCTAGATAACAAAAAAATGTCATCCTGTGTAATGGATTCCAACAGTTTCACTGCAACTCTTAATTTAACTGGTCTGCAGTTCTCCACCCTCTTTTTCCCTTTATCTGTTTGGATCCCTTCCCTTCATCTATAGAGCTTGATTCACGTTTATCCACAATAGTTTCCAGTCTCTGCAGAATGTGAAGGAAAATAAAACACATTCATCGACAGTGCAATTAATACGACTATTGTTGATTTATTTCTGACATTTTGATAGGAAGTACATCTGTTTCGTCAGACTTAGCAATGCTCAATCCAGCTCCATGTTCAAGTACTACCTTGTTACTGATATGAATTGACTTTATGTCTTTAGCTCCAGGAGTCCGATATGATCATTTGGTATCACTGGGTGATTTTCTGGATCTTCCTCCATGAAGGCAGATGCAAAGTAACGGTTGTTTTCTTGGCCATTTCCCTGTTCTCCACAATGACCTCTCCTCTCCTGATTATAAATTTCCACATTTGATCTTGCTTTTATTTTGTTTCCTTCGAAATATAGATCGCAGATTGATGCAGTCTTTGTGTTCCTGTTTGTAAGCAGGTATGTTCTCTTTTTGATTTCCTTTTCAGTTTCATGGCCTTCCTTTTTTGGATCGTTAATTTCTGAGAATTCTCAGGTTACCACAATAGCTGGAATTCTTCTGAAGTCACTTTTTCTAATTAACATGTTTTCTAATTTGTTATGTTAACCATCATTGAGTCACTTTCTCACTCTTTCGTGTTCGTACCTGAAATAAATAGACGTATGTTTCAGACTTTGCAGTATTTCTAAAACCTCCTTGTCCTGACCAGTTATATTCAGGAACACTGCAGGGGGATAGGAGCATAGAGAAGAAATTGCGGGAGCATTGCTTGCCTCTTTTCTATCATCGCTGGCCAAAGAGTGAGGTCCTGGACCACTGGAGCATAGCGAATGCTGAGCCCGTATTCAAGAAATGCTGCAAAGATAAACCTGGGAACTAAAGACCAGTAATCCTAAAAGCTAGTGGGTGTGTTACTTTAGAAGATTCGAGGAGATTGGATATACATGCACTTGGAAAGACAGGGTGTGGTTCGGAGTAAGATTAGAATGGTGCTGGAAAAGTCGAGCAGGTCAGGCAGCATCCGAGGAACAGGCAAATCCATGTTTCAAGCAAAAGCCCTTCATCAAATTCAGTACGGGAGTTTGTGTAAGGGAGATCATGACTCACAATTTTGTTGGAGTTCTTTGCTAAAGTGACCAGCAACATTGAGGAGGTCCGGGTTGCATATGTTGTCTAGATGGTTTATAGTACGGCCTTCAATAAGGTTCCACATGGTACGCCGCTCTGGAAGGTTAGATCGCATGGAATTGAGGGGGAGCTGGCAAATTAGGTACAACATTGACTTGATGTTACAAAGCAGACATTAATAATGGAAACATGCTGGTCAGACTGGAGGCCTGTGAATAGTGGAATCACTTAGGGGTTGATGCTGGCACCACTACATATTACATGAATCTATGATTTAAACGAGAATGTACAGGCATGATTTGTAAGTTTGAAGACGGCACTAAAACAGGCGGCATCATGGAGAGTGAGGAAGGTTATCAGAAATTTCAGAAATTACAGCAGTATCTTGATCAGCTGGAGAAGTGGCTGAAAAATGGCAAATGGATTTTAATATTGATCAGTGTAAGTTCTTGCATTTTAGAAAGTCAAATCAAGTTTGGAGTTTCATGGTGAATGGTTGGGTCCTAAGGAGTGTAGTGGGACAGAGGGACCTTGGAATTCAGGTGCATGGTTCTCTGAAATTTGATTCCGAGGTAGACAGTGAATTGAGCTTTTGGAACACTGACCTTAATCGGTTTATATCACTAAGTATCGAAATTAGGGAGCTATGTTGCAGTTATACAGGATGCTGGTGAGGCCATATTGGCAGTGTTATGGTCAGTTTTGTTCACTTTGCTATAGGAAGGACGTTATTAAACTGGAAAGAGTGCAGAAAAGAATTACAAGGATGTTGCCAAGGTTTCAATGGTCTGAGTTATTGAAAGAGGTTGGACAAGCTAGAACTTTTTACTTTTGTGTGCATGAGACTGTGGGAGGATCATATTGAAGTCTATAAGTTCGTGACAGCATGGATAGAGTGAATGCACCCAGTCTTTTTTCCCAGGGTTGGTCAATCACAGACTAGAGGGCATCAGTTTAAGGTCAGAGGGGACAGAATAAAAGGGGACCTGAGGAACAACTTTTTAACACGGGGCTGTTACGCATATGGAATGAGAAGTGGTTGAGGCGGATACATTAACAAAAGTTAAAAGGCATTTGAAAAACACACGGATAGGAAAGAATTAGAAGGATTGTGGCACAGTGCTTAGCACTGCTGCCTCACAGCGCCAGAGACCTGGGTTCAAATCCCGACTCAGGCGACTGTCTGTGTGGCGTTTGCACATTCTCCCTGTGTCTGCGTGGGTTTCCTCCGGGTGCTCCGGTTTCCTCCCACAGTCCAAAGATGTGCAGGCCAGGGGAATTGGCCATGCTAAATTGCCCCTAGTGTTGGGTAAATGTGGGGGAATGGGTGGGTTGTGGGTCGGTGTGGACTTGTTGGGCCGAAGGGCCTGTTTCCACACTGTAAGTAATCTAATCTAATCTGAAGATAAGGGGCAATGGCAGGGAAATGGGGTTAGTGTGGATGGGCATTTTGGTCGGAATGGACCAGTTTGGGCTGATGGGCCTGTCTCCGTGCTGTTGGACTCTATGACTCGGATAACCATTGCTTGTCTCCCACTGAATGTTATGTTGTACTTTCCAAATTCACTGAAGATATCTTGACACTCTAGCCTCCAGTCTTCCATGACGTTTGACTAGAATATTCAAGCATTCTATATTGTATGCAGACACCTTGTAAAATGCATCTTATAAATGCCATTATCCTTAAAAGCTGCTTCAGACCAAGGTTAATAATTCATCATGCTGACCATACAACATCAAATCCAAAATAACCTGCTCTCTACTTTGCTTCACAACATACTCTTCAACCCACCACATATACACTTACGGAACTTATTTTTCACTGCTTCAGCTGTCATAATTAACACAGCTTAGATGCAACTTGAGACCATTCAATAAGACTGCGGTACCCACAATATTTGCCTATCTAATTTTCAGAGTATATGATGCTCAGATTTTCTGCTACCGTTTTGGTTTCGATATATAACACACCGATATTTGCTTCTCCTTGCTATCTGTAAACTCTACCTAAACTGATTCTCTGGAAGCTGAGGGACAGGTCTGTGTTGTTATTAGTGACAGATTTGGACAAGACATTCGGGGAAGCTCACCTCGACGCTGAGATGTTCTGAAGAAATGGCCCACAATACTGGACAAGCAACAATATCCTCCTCACTCTGTTAGGATAAGAGTTACCATATACTCTCTGCTCCCTCACACTCACTGTATATCTGTTATAGCACCTAACCTCAAACAAGGTTCACGCTCTGTCTCCAAATAAGGCTCAGGCACTACCACTCTCACTATTGAATTCAACAACTAATAATACCATATGGATTCAAAACTGTCGACTGACTCATTCCAAACACCTCACAACTCCCCCACCTACACCAGCACAAACAGCTGGGTCACCCATTCCCACTCTCCCTCCATCCCTTTCTCCCATTCGAGGCGAAACAGCCTGAATAGGATAGAAAGGGCCAAGCCGTTTAGTGGAGGGCCCAATATCCGTTCCCTCACTCCCCTCCCCCTCCATGTGGGGAGAACTCTTGAAGAGCTGGAGAGGACCAGGACACCTCGTGTGGAGAATCTGAAACATCCACGTCCTACTGACCAGTTAAGGATCAATGTTCAGTGAAAGACGGTTCTCAATTTAAACCCACTGATAGTTCCAACAACAGTCCTTACACTTCCAAAAAAAATACACAGATACCTCCCTGCACAGAGATGCAGCCACAGAAAGACATAGATGAACACAAACAATACTTACCAGGAGATAGGTATACATAAACGAATAAACACACAAATACATATGCAGTCACATACAAATGGACATAAATATAGATTGAAACACAGGCTGAAACACAGACAGACTGATGTAGACATGCAAACACACAGACAACAAGCACATGGACACACACACACACACACACACACACACACAAACACACACACACACACACACACACACACACACACACTTACTCATATACAGATACACAGAGGCCAGACACTAGTGTCATTAAGACACAATTCGATATGTTTTTGATTTGTAAGGGGATCAAGGATTCCAGGTAGAAGGCAGAAGAATGAGGTCGAGGTACATATAAGAAACTATTGAACGGAAGTTCCGACTCAATAAGCTGAATGGCCTCAATCTGCTCATTTCCTTAATGCTCCTGCGGTATTATGCTATCAGGCATTCTCTTCCTGAGACAGCAGCAGAGGCTGGGTGCGATACATATTTGATTGGAAAGTGGCAGTGGGAATGTGGAATAGGTTTGGAGTCCGGAAAAATTATGTTCCAAATTATTCCTAATTATTCTGTCCTTATGTCTGAAAGGAGGTGGTGATTTGATGTTCAGTTAACATAGTTTTTAAATAAGTCTCACAATGAAATAAGGACGTCCCTTTCACTTTAGTGTTGTGCTACCTGTGGTGTCCTCATCCTCAGGGAGCAGTGAAGACTCGGTTATTGAAGATATTCAAGGCTGAGCTCGACTGATCTTTACTGGATAGAAGGGTCAGTGTTTATTGGGAACAGACATGAAATGGATGGTCAGACGCACTCGGATCAGCCATGAACATTCTGAATGGAAAAGCCGAATGGGCAACTTCTTCCCCTATCCCATGTGTTGTTCCCTCAATCCACTCCTCGAGGCTCTTATAGAGATATACTGCTGTCCCTACCCCATTTGTTGTGCCCTCAATCCACCCTCGAAGCTGTTACAGAGATATACTGCTATCCCTACCCCATGTGTTGTTCCCTCAATCCACCCCTCGATGCTGTTACAATATTGGGGAAAACTCCATTCAGTCAGACAGGATCGTTACAAAGACACAGGAGGAGACCATTCCGCCCCTCTAAGGTATTACACTGGAGTATAGAATGAAGTAATTCAGCTCATTCAGTACACTACACAGTCCAGGAGGAGGCCATTCACTCCACCTGAGCCGCTACACAGGAACAGGGAAGCTGTCGCTTACAGGAAACAGAAAGTAGAGATAAATGTTTATTTTCAACCTGCAAAGCTGTAACTGATGGAATGCCTCAGAGATCAGATATGGAGGAAGGGGAGGGAATGGCTTGGAGCTCAATTAACTCGTACACCAAGATGGTCATTCAATGTATCGTCAAATGGAGGTAGTGAGTCTGCAATGTGATACAGGCAGGGAAGGTTAGTGAGCAAACCTTCTGCAGAAATAACATAGGTAAGTTGTCTATTTTGGCATGAAGGATGAAACAATGGCAAACAATTTAAATGGAGAGAGATTGCCCAACTCTGTGATACAGGAGGTTTCCATGTTCTTGCGACATGAATCATATGAAGTCAGATGCAGCAAGTGATTTGGAAGGTAAGTGGAATGATGCTGATTTTAGCAAAAGGTATCAGGTTTAATTACAGGAATGTTTTACTGCATCTGTACAGGGCATTGCTGAGACCCCACCCGATGTCCTGTGTGCAGGATTGATCCCCTAACACTAAAATAAAAAGATATAATTATTTTCGAAGATTTTCAAAGAGGTTTCCCTTCACTCATTCCTGGAATGCCGGCCTTTTGTTATGGGGGATTATCAGTTTTGATCTTAGCTGAGAAATAGTATTGAACCATCCATGTCTTTCTGGAAAGTGTATCAGCTGGATGCATATTATCTCCTGTCAGGGAGACTAAAGCTAGAGAATAAACTTTAAGAAAAATATGTATTGATATTAACACACAGACTATAAAGACACCTACCGATATTTACATGTAAGCATGTCTTCAAATTATAAAGTGGGGATTTTTTTTGCGATTGGAAGAAATTGTGTAAAAGAGCAATGACGCACCTGCATATAATCCAGAATCAGGTTTTCCAGAGAATATTCCAGGAGATTGCATCAGTTTGACGTTCAGTTGAAAAAATTGTATGTTGCAACACGTAGAGGGAGAAAAATGTTCCCTGTCTGAGAAGGAGCAGCCGATTGATCCCTCTCTCTTACTTTGTTCCGCCCCATAGCAAAGTGTGAGATCATAAAATCCTCACGTCATCTTTACCACTTGTAAAGGCATCCTGGTGAGGATTCATTTAAATCTCTCCACTGCCTGAAATGAAGGGAATTCAGCTAAATCCCACCGTTCCAGAAAGAAATCCCACTACCAGTAGATGGTGTGATCAGGATAACTTCAAAGGCAGAATAACATTTTGGGGAACTCTATCATTTTACCATTTGTTATGAGTTCAACTTTCTGTGTCTCACATTTTTCTAGAAAATGGCGGAATCTGAGACTTAAATCATTGGCCACCTCACTAAACTGGCTGCATTTAAGATGGGTGTAACCAGTGGAGGAGTGGGACTCGGAAAGGACATAGTGACCCTCCAACATTTGTTGGAATACAAATGAGAAATTCTCAAATGGCTGTTCAAGTGGAAATTCCCTTCCCCAGAACATTGTGGTGCCTGGATGCTTGCATTTATTAACATTTGTTTTTGGTATGTCGTAAAATGGTATACAGACAGAAACATGCTGCATTGAGCAAAAGCACATGAAGCGATGACAAAGTATTTAATAGCCCACTCCTGCTGCTCAGTCCTGTGTTACTATGTTCTAGTCAACCCCTCACATCTCCTGCAAATACCTGGTCAACAGTAATACAGGATCTCATTCAGTCCCTCAAGACTGTCACACATGGTTTGGTGTCAGTTGGAAAATGTTATTTGTTTCGACAGACCCCTCTGGTCTCTTTACAGAGTATTTCCTCTCTGCAACTTGTGCTTCATTAGTTGGTGATATTATAGACCCAGATTCACCGTGAATACAGTCCCCATAAATCAACCAGAGATGACTCACAAAATACTTTACCCCCTCTGTTTGCAACGTTCAATAAAAGAACATTCAGGGAAATTACAGCCATTAATTTTGCATTCACTGAAATGAGGACAAAAGGAACAGGATCAGGTAATTCAGATGATCAAGCCATTTCCTAAACCTCTGTCTCTGTCTCTCCCCCCACTCCCCTTTCTCTCTCTCTCTCAGTTGAAAAAGGGACTGAGAATGGTTGGGTCGAACGGTCTCAGAGGCTCTTAAGCTATCGAGAATCATGTAATCTGAGTGAAAAAAAGCCATGGAACTTATCACTGTATCAGTGTCTGTTTAGAACATCATGAGTGATTGTCCATCCCCCTTAAGTTTCAATGCAATCTCTTATTATCTCACTGAGCTTCACTCACTGTTCATGGTGCCATCATCCCAGGGATTAGTCTGGCGAAACTTGAGAGAACGTATATCCACAGTCCCCCAAATACTGCCTCAACAACACTCTCAGGGATTGTCAAAAAAACATCTTTTCTCTCACTTAGACATCGCCATTTCTTTCCAGTGCCACAAAAAGCCATTCCTTCTCTATGCACTATGACTGACATGGAATTTGTAATTCCCTTACATCTGTACGTCAGCATCAATAAAGTCAGCACCAGAGATACCTATGGAGATGTGCATCACTCTCAGGGAGAATTTCAATGAGATTGAATGCACCTAAAATAGAGGATGATCACGTACCTGAATGGAAATGAGATGTAGCAATACAGAAAACAGGCAGAGAAAGGGAGCTATCTTTACCTTTATTCTTCTCTCACAGGATGTATGAAGCCCTGGTCAGTGCAGCATGTTATGCAGATCTTGAACTGAGTGGCTGGTTCAGTTGTTCCACAGTACCGTAAGGAGTAAAACACATTGCTGTGGGTTTGTAGTGTTACAACACATGATAAATCTTCATGCTTAATTAAAACCAACAACGAAGAAAAGATTTATCCGATGCTGTAATCGGTGATAATTCTAGAGTCCAAATCTATTTAAAGTAAAAAATAATATCTTTATTCCTTAAAGCATAACAAAGAATAATAAACGAACAACTATTTACAACTTCTTCCACTAACCTGTCTTTGACATTCCCCCTCCACAATCCTAGGCCGATAAGACTTCTAATCAAGATTTACAAAACAAAATTTCTTATCTCAAAACCAGGAAGCTTTCGATTCTTCTCGATATTCCTGTCTTCCTTTCTTCTTGGGGACTCTACTTCACTAGTTATTAATCAATAAGGGTACCCAAAGGAGAGCTATTTTCAGGCAGTCTTTGCATGATGGTAGCTTGGCAGTTCTCCTCTAAACTGTTCAATTTTCCATGGTCTTGTACCGCCAAACTATTGGATTGTATCATTGGCTGTTACGATTGCCAATATAACAAATTAATACTTGATTGAAGGTTGGTATTTTGGGGTATATTTTAAACTATTTTGCTGAATTTATTTCAACACAATGAGCTAATTGGGGTTTTCAACCAAATGATACATTATATCTATTTTCAGAACTCTTGGTGCTATCACGTAGTTATTGTTGGTTTTAATTCTCTCAAAGGTACAGTACGCCTACGTGTTCATCACAGAAGTCACCCGGAAACCTGACGAGGTAAGCATGACACAGTGACTTCCCTAAAGGACTTGAGGCAACAGATTGTTGTTCATAACAAATGATAATAGTTGCTTTTAAACTCCCCAATTTCCTTCTTGAGACATCAATAGGCCATGATTCTATGGCTCCAGATTATGTGTCAACGGCTTGACCACCATAAACTGTCTTTCCTTACGTGCAGGTTCCTTCTCGCATATCAGTGAGTAATTTATAAATCGTCGTTTGATAGTTATAATATAAAAGGAAATGCATTTTTGTTTGGAACTAAAGATTTTGATTTGCACTTTCCAAAATGTACATATCATGAGCAGAAATCCAGTTCAACCCGGTTTACTAGACAAATATAATGACTTACCAGGAACACCAACTATGGCGAAGATGGTATAGTAACCACCTTGAATAACCCAAAGGATATCCTAGATCCGTAATGCTGAGGATATCCAAGGCTGAGAAAGCCACTGAAGACCCGAGGATAAACTCCTGTCAATTGTTTGAACATTCCAGTGTAATGTTCTCAGATTCGAATCCATTGTTGGAACATTCCAATCCACGGTCTTCAGATTATGAATCATTATTTTAACATTCATGTCTAATGTTCTCAGATTCTGAAGTTTTCTCCCCCTCTCTCTCTCGAGCTTCAGATCCCCGTTAGTGCTGTATGTGATGCTCCTACTCACACTATGGGATAGCACATTGAACAGAGCCCATTTATCTTTTAACGATAGATAATTAGGATCCACGGAGATTGACATTAATCACAGTCACTGAACAAATAGCTCAATTTAACCTCTTTGAGTTCAATATTGACTTTATTGAAATTTAAAAGAATGTTTAAAATTTACACATTCAGCTTGGGATATGTGGGGGTGGCTGAGGGAAGGAATATTGGAGATGGTAGATTGATTGCGTGTAATCATTCAATCTGCCTTGGATATGGGAGAAATGCCAAAGGATTGTCAGAACATAAACAAGTTTCTGCGTTTATAAAGGGAAACATACAGTCTGTAACTACTGATCACTGATTATAATGTCAGTAACATTTCGAGAGAAATTTTTTCGTCCATAATCTGACAGGCAAATGTGCCTTTGACAACATGGGTTATAACGGACAAATGGCATGGATATGTAAACAGAGAATATGACGTGAAACACAATTCAGATGGTGAGTCGAGGATCAGAGAGGGCAGGTGAGTGTCATGTTGTTAATGTTGTCGATGTCAATCAACTGTGATTAACTACCATGCACTGCTTATCAGTTTCAGTGTGATTATATTATTGGGCACATGGCTGCAGAGACTGGAGGGAGGGAACATGATATTTCCCAGTCATCAATATTGGGATGTTACTCTTTAAAAATCATAAGAAGATCAAATTCCAGGATACATCTGGAATGAGCCCATTGAGCCTGCTCCACCATTCAATGATGACTGTTAAGCTTCTCAACACCATTCTTCAGCTTTCTATCTGTAACCCTTCATCCCCTTTACAATCAAGAACCTATCTGTCTTACTCTTAAATATACTTAATGACCTGGCCTCGACAGCCTTCTGTAGCAGTGAATTCCCCAGAGTCACCAGTCTCTGGCTGAATAGGTTAATCTTTATCTGTATATGAAAAAGTCTTCTCTTTACTCTGTCCCCTCGGGGTCCTAGTCTCCCCTCCATTGGAAATATCTTCCCAAAATCCACCCTGTTCAAGTCATTCAATGTTCTGTATGTTTCAATTAGACCTCCTAACATCCTTCTGAACTCTATCAAATATACACCCAGAGCCCTCAGATGTTCTTCATATGTTAAGCTTTTCATTCCTGCAACCACTTTCGTGAATCGTATCAGAAAATGCTTCAGGGCCAATACATCCTTCCTGAGATATGGGATCCAAAACTGTGCACAATAATCCAACTGTAGCCTGACCAAAATCTTACAGAGCGTCAGAAGTACATCCCTGAATTTATATTCAAGCCCTCTTGAAATAAATGGAATCATTTTATTTGCATTCCCAACTGCTGACAACCTGCAGGTTTGCTTTTCAAGATCCTTGGACTAGCAACGCCCCACCCCCCCCCCCCACCACCCCCGAGTCTTCTGAACTAGCTCGCCATTTAGAAAATAGTCCATGCCATTATTTTTCCTGGCAAACTGCATGACCTCATACTTGCCCAAGTTATACTCTACCTGCCACTTCTTTGCTCACTCCCCTAACCTGTGCCAATCCTTCAGCAGGAGAAAGTGAGGATCACAGATGCTGGAGAACTGAGTCCAAAAGTGTGTTGCTAGAAAAGCACAGCAAGCAAGGCGGACTCTGAGGAGCAGGATATTCGACGTTTCAGTCATAAAGCTTTCATCAGGAATGAAGTGGGTGGCGGAAGGAGGTTGAGAGATGAATGGGAGGGGCTGGGACGAAGGTAGCTTGGAAAATAATGGCTAAATGAAGGTTAGTGGTGCGAGTGGTAGGTGGAGTGGATAGATGGGAAGGAAGATAGATAGGTAGGACAGTTCAACAGGCAGTGTTCAGTTGGAGGGTTAGATCTGGGATAAGGTGGAGGGAGAGGAGATGAGGAAGCTGGTGACATTACGCCGGATACCGTGTGGTTGAAGGGTTCCAATGTGGAAGACGTCTGGTGGCTAGAATGTGGCAGTGGAGGAAGCCAAGGACTTGCATGTCCTTGGAGGACTGGTGGGAGAGGCGAAGTATTCAGCCACAGGGAAGTGGGGTTGTTGGGTGTGTGACGGAGAGTGTTCCCTGAACCGTTCTCAAGTTGACGTCCTGTCTCCCCAGTGTAGAGGAGACCAGGAGCAATGGACAGAGGAGATGAGGTGTTTGGATGCACAGGATCTTCTCTGCCTGATGTGGGAGGATCCTTTTGGGCCTTGGATTGAGGTGAGGAGGAAGTTGTTGGCACAGGTTTCATGCCTCTTGCACTGGCAAGGGAAGATTCCGGGAGTGGAAGGTGGCTTGTTGAGATGTGGGAGGGAGGGTCCGTGAACCTAACGAGGGAGTGGTGAAGGGAATTGTCTCTGTAGAATTCTGATAGGGGTGGGGAGGTTAGTATATCTCTGGTGGTGTGGTCTGACTGTCGATGGAAGAAATGCCGGAGGATGATGCGTTGTAACCCAAGGTTGGTGGTCTGGAAGGCGAACATCAGAGGGGTGCTAGACGGTGCTACTGCACCCTCCTGCAGCTGAACCACATCTTCGATGCCACCTATCCCTCTATTCCATCTTTGTACTGTTTGAAAACCTAGTCAGAATGCACTCAATTCCTTCATGTATACCATTAATGCACAAAGCGAATTTTGTGACCCCAACACTGAGTCTTGAAGAATACCACTTGTCAATGAATGCTTTTATCCTCACTCTCTGCTTTCTGTCAGACAGCCATGCATCTATCCAAGCTAGCACCTTGCCTGTAACATCAGGGGCCCTAATCTTTCTCAATAACCTCCCGCGTGGCACCTTATCAAAGGATTTTAATGAAACAGGTGGATAACATCTCCTGGTTCTCTTTGGTCAAATCTGGTCGTTATTCCCTCAAAGTATTCCAGCTGGATATGACCTCCCATTGATGAAACAATGCTGTCTTTGCACTATTTTGCTATATACTTCCAAGTATTCAGAAATCCCATCCTTCCCGAAGGATTCCAGTAATGTTACCCACAAACAAAGTTAGGCTAATCAGTCTTTAATTTTCCATCTTCTGCCTAACTCCCTTATTAAATGAAGTGTCATGTTAGCAATTTCCCAGCCATTCCTGATTTGAGTCATTCCTGAAAGATTACCACTTTCACATTCACTTTCACTACCTCTTCCGCTCTCTCCCTTACAATTTTGGGGTGTAGTCCATATGGTTCACGTGATTTATCCAAATTCAGGCCATTCAGTTTTCTAGCATGTTCTTCTTAGTGATGGCCACCATAGACAGCTCTGCCCTCTTACTCTCTTCAATGTTTGGGAAATTACTCGTGTCTTCCACCATGAACATTGAATGCTTAGTTCCTCATTCGTTTCTTTGTTTTCCACTACTGTCTCTCCAGCATCATTTTCCAGTGGTCCATATTCACTTGTCCCTCTCTTTTGCACTTTATATATCTAAAGATCCTCTTATAGTCTCCTTTGTATTGCTGGTTAGCTTATCTCCATATCTAATCTTCTCTGTCCTTTTTTCCCTCTGTTAGTCTTTGTAAGTTTCCATTTCTCTACTTTCCCACTGCCCCTCACCACATTATATGCTTGCTCTTTTGCTTGTATGCAATCCCTGACTTCCGTTGTCAGCCCTGGCTACCTCGTCCTCCCTGTACCATGCCTCTATTCCTCGGCAACAATCCCTGCTTTGACTCCTGAATCAATCTTGGAATCTGCTGCCATTGCTGTTCCCCTGTTTTTCATGCTTGACCCCTCTCCCAGTCAATTCTACCCAGCTTACATAGAACATAGAACATAGAAGTATACAGCGCAGTACAGGCCCTTCGGCCCTCGATGTTGCGCCGACCGAGTCCTACCTAACCTATACTAGCCCAATAACTTCCAAATGCCTATCCAATGCCCGCTTAAATGAACATAAAGAAGGAGAGTTCACCACTGATACGGGCAGGCATTCCATGAACTCACAACCCGCTGTGTGAAGAATCTACCCCTAACATCTGTCCATACCTACCACCCCTTAATTTAAAGCTATGTCCCTAGTAACACCTGACTCCATTAGCGGTAAAAGGTTCTTAGTATCTACCCTATCTAAACCCCTAATCATCTTATACACTTCTATCAGATCTCCCCTAAACCTTCTCTTCTCCAATGAGAACAGCCCCAAGTGCCTCAGCCTTTCCTCATACGATCTTCCTACCATTCCAGGCAACATCCTGGTAAACCTCCTCTGCACTCGTTCTAAAGCTTCCACATCCTTCCTATAGTATGGCGACCAAAACTGCACACAATACTCCAGATGAGGCCTCACCAGAGTCTTATACAACTGCAAACATGACCTCAGGACTCCGGAACTCAATTCCTCTGCCAATAAAGCCCAGTACACCATATGCCTTCCTCACAGCACTATTTACCTGGGTGGCAACTTTCAGAGATCTGTGTACATAGACACCAAGATCCCTCTGCTCATCCACACTACCAAGTAGCCTACCATTAGCCCAGTAATCCATCATCTTGTTATTCCTACCAAAGTGAACGACTTCGCACTTAGCTACATTGAATTCCATTTGCCACATTTCCGCCCAGCTCTGCAACTTATCTATATCCCGCTGTAACTTACCACTTCCTTCCTCACTATCCACAACTCCACCGACTTTTGTGTCATCCGCAAACTTGCTTACCCAGCTTTCAAGTCCTTCCTCTAGATCATTTATAAAGATAACAAAAAGCAATGGTCCCAAAACAGATCCTTGTGGTACACCGCTAGTAACTGCGCTCCAAGATGAACAATCCATCAACTACTACCCTCTGTCTCCTTCCAGCCAGCCAATTCCTAATCCAAACCTCTAATGTATCCTCAATGCCATACCTCCGAAGTTTTAGCATTAGCCTACCATGGGGAACCTTATCGAACGCCTTACTAAAATCCATATACACAACATCTACTGCTTTACCCTCATCCACTTCCTTAGTCACCTTCTCAAAGAACTCAATAAGGTTTGTGAGGCACGACCTGCCCTTCACAAAACCATGCTGGCTATCCCTGATCACGTTATTCCTACCCAGATGTTCATAAATCTTATCCCTTACCATTCTCTCTAAGACTTTGCCCACCACTGAAGTCAGACTCACTGGCCTATAGTTACTAGGGCTATCCCTACTCCCTTTCTTGAACAATGGGACCACATTCGCTATCCTCCAGTCCTCTGGTACTATTCCCGTTGACAATGACGACATAAAAATCCAGGCCAATGGCTCTGCTATCTCCTCCCTAGCTTCCCATAGGATCCTGGGGGTAAATGCCATCAGGCCCAGGAGACTTATCTATATTCATCCTTTCCAATATTCCCAAAACCTCTTCCCTGCATATTTCCAGGGCATCCATTCTAATTATTTGTGATTCCATATTCACATCAGCAACAGTGTCCTGTTCCTGAGTGAATACTGATGAAAAGTACTGATTTACTGTCTCTCCAATCTCCTCCGCCTCCACACACAACTTCCCACTACTATCCTTGACTGGACCGATACCTACCCTAGTCATCCTTTTATTCTTGACATACCTATAGAAAGCCTTTGGGTTTTCCCTAATCCTACCAGCTAAAGACTTTTCATGTCCCCTTCTCGCTTTTCTTAGCTCCCTCTTTAGCTCCTTCCTGGCTACCTTATAACTCTCAATCGCCCCTACTGAACCTTCACGCCTCATCTTTACATATGCCGCCTTCTTCCCTTTCACAAGGGACTCCAATTCCTTACTAAACCACGGCTGCCTCACAAGGCCCTTTACACCATGCCTGACTGGTACATACCTATCGAGGACACGCAGTAGCTGCTCCTTGAACAATCCCCACATCTCATTAGTGTTCTTCTCTTGAAGCCTGTTTTTCCAATCCACACAACCTAAGTCATGCCTCACTGCATCATAATTTCCCTGCCCCCAGCTATAGCTCTTGCCCTGCGGCGCACGATTATCCCTCTCCATCACTAAAGTAAAAGTCACCGAGTTGTGGTCACTGTCCCGAAGTGCTCACCTACCTCCAAGTCTAACACCTGGCCTGGTTCATTACCTAGAACCAAATCCAATATAGCCTCCCCTCTTGTTGGCCTGTCGACATATTGTGTCAGGAAACCCTCCTGCACACATTGTACAAACACCGACCCATCTAATGAACTCGAGCTATAGCTCTCCAGTCAATATCTGGGAAGTTAAAGTCCCCATAACAACCACCCTGCTACCTTCACTCTTTTCCTGAATCATCCTCGCAATATTATCCTCTACTTCTCTAGGACTATTAGGAGGCCTGTAGAAAACACCTAACAGGGTGACCTCACCTTTCCTATTTCTAACCTCAGCCCAAACTACCTCAGATGGCAAGTCCTCTTCCATCGTCCATTCCACTGCTGTGATACTGTCTTTGACAAGTAATGCCACGCCTCCCCTTTTTTACCCCCATGTCTGATCCTACTAAAACATTTGAACCCTGGAACGTGCAACAGCCATTCTTGTCCCTGTTCTACCCACGTCTCTGTAATGGCCACAACATCGAAGTCCCAGGTACCAACCCACGCTGCAAGTTCACCTACCTTATTCCTTATACTTCTGGCATTGAAGTATACACACTTCAATCCTCCTTCTGGTTACAGGCACCCTCCTTAGAGATCGCTGCATTATTCCTAACCTCCCAACACTCAAGGTCCTGTACCCTAAAGCTACAGTCCTGGTTCCCATGCCCCCGCGGAGTTAGTTTAAACCCTCCCAAAGAGCACTAGCAAACCTCCCCCCAAGGACACTGGTGCCCCTCAGGTTCAGGTGTAGCCCATCCTTTTTATAGAGGTCCCACCTTCCCCAGAAAGGACCCCAGTTGTCCAGAAACGGAATCCCTCCCTCCTGCACCATCCCTGTAGCCACGCATTTAACTGCTCTCTCTCCCTATTCCTTGACTCTCTATCACGTGGCACGGGTAACAAACCAGAGACTACAACTCTGTTTGTTCTAACTCTGAGCTTCCAACCTAGCTCCCTGTAAGCCTGTCTGACATCCTCACCCTTCTTCCTACCTATATCGTTGGTGCCAACGTGGACCACGATCTGGGGCTGCTCCCCCCCCCCCTTAAGGACCCGGAAAACACGATCAGCGACATCACGTACCCTTGCACCTGGGAGGCAACATACCAAACGTGAGTCCCTGTCGCCCCCCACAAAACCGTCTGTCTGTACCCCTCACTATCGAGTCCCCAAGAACTATTGCTCTACCTTTCTCCACCCTACCCTTCTGAGCAACGGGGCCAGGCTCCGTGCCAGAGGCCTGAACCTCGTTGCTTGCCCCTGGTAAGTCATCCCCCCCACAAGTATCCAAAACGGTATACTTGTTCTTGAGGGGAATGACCGCAGGGGGTCCCTGCACTGGCTTCCTCCTCCCTCTCCCCCTCACTGTCACCCATCTATCTTGAACTTTCAGAGTAACTACTTGCCTAAAGCTCCGATCTATGACCTCCTCTGCCTCCCGAATGATCCGCAGTTCATCCAACTCCAGCTCCAGTTCCCTAACACGGTTTGGAGGAGCTGGAGATGGGTGCACTTCTTGCAAGTGTACTCAGCAGGGACGCTAATGGCTTCCCTCACCTCATACATGTTGCAAGAGGAACATTGCCCTCTCTGCACTGCCATCCCTCTAAAAGTAAGCTTTCCTTAAAAAAAAACAAAAACCAACTAAATCTAAAGAAGCAAACAAGGAAAATGCAGCACTTACCCGTTAGTCACAATTGGTCTTATTATTAGGTTAGAGGAGGTGGAAGGGTGGGAGGCTTCTTCCTTATGCCTCTGTAGATGCCTTAATTCAGCTGAAATACTGTTACTCTGATTCTATCTTCTCTCTCTCTCAAATTGCAGAATAAATTCAATCATGTTCTGATCATTGCTTCCGAAGTTTACCTTCACCCTAATCTCCATTACGAATCCTGCGTCATTAAATCCAGTATCATCTGTTCCCGAGTGGGCTCCACCAGAAGTTGCTCCAAAAAGCCATCTCATAAACATTCCTAAAATTCCTTTTCTTGTGAACCACTACAAATCTGTTGTTCCCAGTGCCCCTGCATACTGAAATCACCATGATTACTGAACTTTGCCGTTCCTTCACATCTTTTCTATCTCCTGGTCTACCTTGTGCCCCAGGTCCTGACTACTCTTTGGAGCCCTGTACAAGACTTCAACTGTGGTTGTCTTACCTTTGTAGTTCCTCAATTCTACCCACGCAGATTCTACACCATCTGACCTTACTTCCTTCTTACTATTGATTTAATCTCATTTCTTACTAATAATGCAAATCACTCCCTCTGCCCACCGGCATAGCTTTTCGGTAGGATAAATATCCTTAAATATTCAGATGCCCATCTCTTCCTACCTGCTGATTTAATTCTGTGCCACAAGCTCATATACGTTATTCCTTATACAGCATGCATTCAATTGTAACCCCTTCAGTCCTGCATTAACCGTCCATCTTCTCATTGTCATTCATTTGTGCAGTGTGCTTGAAGTTTGATATGTTAAACAGCTCCAGATGCTTTACCCTATTTGTGTCTGTGCTGGAGATTTTAATAACCTCTCCTGAGTTCTGTACTCTTATCTCGTCTTTTAATTCGGCTTTTCTAATCAAACCCTAACTGCACACTCCCCCCCCACTCCCCCCTCCTCCCCTCCCCCCACCCACACACGCACACTCCTAATCAGTTTAAAGCTCTGTCTACAGCCCTGGTTAGGATTTAGTCAGATTCTCATCCCAGCACGGTTCAGATGACGACTGTCACATCGGAGCAGGTCCTTTCTTCCTCAGTATTAAAATGTGTTTATTCAACACAAAATACAAGGATAAAAAAGCTTTTCTGTACATACAAAAATATGAAAACTACAAAAAGACAATATTGTTAAAATACACTTGCTATGTGGAACTATATAAATTGTAATGTGAATTACAAACCATGGATGTGGTGTACAAACTTTATCAATCATTATTTGACCAGAGCTGAGATCCTGATTTCCCCTCTGCCAGTGATTCCCTTCACTGAGATTCCACCCTGCCTCTCACGCCGTGCCTTGAAGGGGCTACAAGTTCCTGTTAGCCCAGAATATTTAAATAAATCCACCTCTCCCTGGAACCAATCTATTGGTCTATTGGATTGTGTTTCGCTGTCAGCTACTCAGCTCTGGGTTATTGGCGATAAATGATCTGTGATGACAGCCAGTATGAGCATGGTGCCCACAGGGTATGGCATCAGACAAAGGGCTTACAGTCTGTGTGACTTTCTAAAAAAACGTTTCTGTGTATTTCTCCTCATGCTGTCTCCTGATCTAACTTCACATTCATCTGACACGCATTGCTCTCATTTACTCTGTCGCTCCATTTCTTCACTTTATTTATCTCACTTCACTGTCTTTCTCTCTGTTTATTTATCTTCTCTCCTCTCAGTCTAGTTCTGATCATTCCCTCTATTTTCCAAGTTGTCAGGTTGGAGAGCTCAGGTTGCTGGGCTGAATGGCCTCCTTCTGTGTTGTATTAATTCAGAAGTTCTCTGACCACAGTAACAAGTTTTGGTGCCAGGAGAGACAAGCTGGTCCAGTGACGGACACAGTGGACAATTAGCCATTATCTCTTCCTATTTTCTGACATGCAGCAACATTGAAATATCTGTTCAAACAAACAGATTCCTCATATTAAAATCAGCACACTTCAGTCTGCCAGGCCACTGTGTTCAGTACCCTCTGTTTTGTTTTTTCGGTCTTAGCTGTACTGGGATTATTTTCCAACTCCCCCTCAGTCACTGTACCTTTGGACCTTCTGCTGTGGTTGCACCACCCCTCGTCCAAATACTAGTTTAAACCCTCGTAAAGACAATAGCCAACCTGTCTGCCAGGGGATTGCTGCCAGTTCAACTCCATCCTGTCCATCTTGTTTATCTCCTACCAACCCGGGAATCCAATGATCACATATCAGAGATTGTTATTAGTTCATGTGCATCCCGTCCTTCTTGTATGTATCCTACTGACCTGCGAATCCCAATAATCTACATATCGTAAATTGCTGCCAGTTCAACTCCATCCTGTTCATCATGTTTACAGCATGCATTCAATTGTAACCCCTTCAGTCCTGCTTACCGTCCATCTTCTCATTGTCATTCATTTGTGCAGTGTGCTTGAAGTTTGATATGTTAAACAGCTCCAGATGCTTTACCCTATTTGTGTCTGTGCTGGAGATTTTAATAACCTCTCCTGAGTTCTGTACTCTTATCTCGTCTTTTAATTCGGCTTTTCTAATCAAACCCTAACTGCACACTCCCCCCCACTCACCCCCTCCTCCCCCCCCCCACCCACACACGCACACTCCTAATCAGTTTAAAGCTCTGTCTACAGCCCTGGTTAGGATTTAGTCAGATTCTCATCCCAGACGGTTCAGATGACGACTGTCACATCGGAGCAGGTCCTTTCTTCCTCAGTATTAAAATGTGTTTATTCAACACAAATACAAGGATAAAAAAGCTTTTCTGTACATACAAAAATATGAAAACTACAAAAAGACAATATTGTTAAAATACACTTGCTATGTGGAACTATATAAATTGTAATGTGAATTACAAAACCATGGATGTGGTGTACAAACTTTATCAATCATTATTTGACCCAGAGCTGAGATCCTGATTTCCCTCTGCCAGTGATTCCCTTCACTGAGATTCCACCCTGCCTCTCACGCCGTGCCTTGAAGGGGCTACAAGTTCCTGTTAGCCCAGAATATTTAAATAAATCCACCTTCTCCCTGGAACCAATCTATTGGTCTATTGGATTGTGTTTCGCTGTCAGCTACTCAGCTCTGGGTTATTGGCGATAAATGATCTGTGATGACAGCCAGTATGAGCATGGTGCCCACAGGGTATGGCATCAGACAAAGGGCTTACAGTCTGTGTGACTTTCTAAAAAAACGTTTCTGTGTATTTCTCCTCATGCTGTCTCCTGATCTAACTTCACATTCATCTGACACGCATTGCTCTCATTTACTCTGTCGCTCCATTTCTTCACTTTATTTATCTCACTTCACTGTCTTTCTCTCTGTTTTTCTCTCCCTCTCAGTCTAGTTTGATCATTCCCTCTATTTCCAAGTTGTCAGGTTGGAGAGCTCAGGTTGCTGGGCTGAATGGCCTCCTTCTGTGTTGTATTAATTCAGAAGTTCTCTGACCCACAGTAACAAGTTTTGGTGCCAGGAGAGACAAGCTGGTCCAGTGACGGACACAGTGGACAATTAGCCATTATCTCTTCCTATTTTCTGACATGCAGCAACATTGAAATATCTGTTCAAACAAACAGATTCCTCATATTAAAAATCAGCACACTTCAGTCTGCCAGGCCACTGTGTTCAGTACCCTCTGTTTTTTTTTTTCGGTCTTAGCTGTACTGGGATTATTTTCCAACACCCCCTCAGTCACTGTACCTTTGGACCTACTGCTGTGGTTGCACACACCCCTCGTCCAAATACTAGTTTAAACCCTCGTAAAGACAATAGCCAACCTGTCTGCCAGGGATTGCTGCCAGTTCAACTCCATCCTGTCCATCTTGTTTATCTCCTACCAACCCGGAATCCCAATGATCCACATATCAGAGATTGTTATTAGTTCATGTGCATCCGTCCTTCTTGTATGTATCCTACTGACCTGCGAATCCCAATAATCCACATATCGTAAATTGCTGCCAGTTCAACTCCATCCTGTTCATCGTGTTTATATCCTACCAACCCGGGAATCCCAAAGATCCACATATCGGAAGTGCTGCCTCCCCGACCGTGTATTTAACTGCGCTACCTTACGATTCCTAACCTTACTCGCACGTGACAAGGTATACATATGGGCCATCTATTTGCAGATGGACGAGGATAAACAGAAGGTTAGAAAATGTCAGAGCAGATGGATGTAATTCAGCCTGTTTACTCAGCTTTGCTATTCAGTTGGATTCTAGTTATTCTGTTCCTTTCAATGATAGGGTCTTTACCCAGCATCTCCAGCGGGTCAGAAAGTTCCCGTGTCGTTGTGTGCACGGTCCTGCGAATGGAGTATCGAGTGCCATGCAATGGGGTGTGGGGAGTCCCAGGGGTGTCATAAGGAAATGCTGCATGTAGTGCCGATCTACTGAGGGAACTGAGAGAGATGGACTGGGCATCCAGGGACACTGCACTCAGACATGTGACCGGGCACGATTCCTTAACACCCAGAGGAAACCGCGAACCCACGACTGCTTTTACAAAAACCTGTCACATTTGCTGCATTTCTCAATCGAACAAAAGCAAAAATGCTGTAGATAGTAGAAATCTGAAGCAAACACAGAGACGTACTGTGGAGAGAGAAAAGAATTAAGGCTCCCAATGCAGGCACGGGAAGAATGTACAAAGTCCACACAGACAGGGTCCAGAGATTGGAAATGAACCCGAGTCCCAAGCACTGTGAGGCAGCATTGCCTGTATCACCATGCTGCCCAGTGCTGGATACTTGGGGATAGTACAGTTAAAAGCATCAGATACTGTTCTCCGTGATCGGGATTAAGAGTTCTGAAGGTTGTGTTGCTTACATGGTGCTCGGGTTTGGGATATATCATCTGGGTTGCAGAACTTGGAGCGGGAGGGGAATGATCCAGTGGTCAGGGTCCATGTAGGTACCAACACACTGGACAAACAAATGACAATGAGAAGAGTGCCGGGTAATACAATACTGAACTGTGCATACAGTATAAGGAATAAGGTAAATGAGCTTATGACTCATCCATAAATTGGCAGGTCCGACATAGTGGGCATTACAGTGACATCGGTGCAAGAGGATCAGGACTAGGAGCAGAATATTCAAGGATATTCATCCTGTGGAAAAGATAGGCAGGTAGGCAGAAGGACACAGTTGTCTGAGTATTAAGAATGGAATTGAATCAATAATCAATAATACGAAATTAAATAAGGTCAGATGGTGTAGAATCTGTTTCTGTAGAATTGGGGTATTAAATGTGAAATAATGCAGTTGGAGTCATATACAGGGAGCTGTGGTGTAAGATACACCAGGAGCTAGAAAGATCTGTAGGAAAGGCAAAGCTACAGTGATCATGTGGGATTTTATTATACAGGTGGAGTGGGAATTCAGATTGATAGTGGTTGGCAGGAAAAGGAATGTGTGGGAGGTGCATGAGATGGCTTTTTGGAGCAGATTGTGCAGGCAGACTAGGTGAGGGGAGCTTAAGGTGACAGTGAACATAATATGATTGAATTTACTCTGCACTTTCAGATGGAGAAGTTAGAATTAAAAGTAACGGTATTACAGCTAAATGAAGACAATTACAGAGACTTGAGTGAGGAGCTGGGTAGAATTGATGGGAGACGGGACAGCAGGAAAGACAGTGCAACAGCAATGGCAGGAGTTTTTTTGTAGTAATTCAGGATACAGCAGGATTTATCCTGAGGAAAAAAAAACTGGTATGGGAGGATGGGACAACCATATCTAACTAGGAAGTTAGGTATAGCAGAAAAGCAAAAGAGAACTGATATAATGTGTCAAGTGCAGTGCGAAACCTGAGGATTGAAAGCTTACAAAGACAAAACAGAGGGCAAACAAAATAAAATAAGGAGGGAGATTATTTAATATGGGGGTAAGCTAGCCATAAATGTAAAAGAAGACTGTAACAGTTTTCTTTCGATATATAAAGCATAAAAGAGCGGCAAAGTGAACATTGACTGTTGGAAATGATACTGGAGAATAGCAGGAGGGAACGATAAAATGCCCAAGCAACAGAATATTACTTTGCATTATCTTTCATGGTGGAAGGCACGAGTTAATACCTTAAACATTCAAGAGATTGAGGCCCAGAGCTGAGTATGATGTCCACCACCATGGAGACATTCTAGTAAAAAATGTAATGGCCTGAAGGTGGGTAAATAACCTTTACATATGGACATACATCCCAGTATTATAAGGGAGATAGCTGAAGAGGAGTGGAGCCAATTGTGTGACTTTCAGGAATACTAGAGTAAGGAATGATCCCAGAGCACAGGAAACCCATTAACGTGACACCCCTTTTAACAAGAGAGTAAGGAAAAAAACAAAAAAAAAAACCCACCATGAATAGTTTAACCTCTGCCGTGGGTAAGAACCTGGATCCATTGTGAAGGATGAGATTTCTGAATACTTGAAAATGTTTGGTATATTAGGCAAATTCAGCATGATTTCATCAAGGAAGTTAATGCCTGACAAATCTATTGGAAGTCTCTGAAGAGGAAATGAGCAGCTCGACCAGCACAGCCAATGGATGTTATCCACTGGAATTCAAGAAGGCCTTTGACAAGGTTCACACAGTGATTATTGGGTATGATATAAGGTCCGTGCTGTTAGAGGCAAGGCAGTAGCATGGATAGAAGCTTTCTGTTTGGCAGGAAGCAGAGAGTGGGGATAAAATAGTATTTTTCAGGATGGCAGCCGGGGACAAATGGTGATCCAGAATGCTCAGTGTTGGAATCATAACTTCTTACTTGTTACATTAACAATCTAGATGAGGGAATTGAGTGTACTCTGGCTAAGTTTGCAGATGATACATAGATAGGCAGATGGACTGGTCGTATTGAGGAGGCAGAGCGAGGCTGAAGAAGGAGATTGGCAGATGCATTCCAATGTTGGAAAGTGTGAGGTCATGCACTTTGGCATGAAGATTTGAGGCATGGTCTATTTTTAATGAGGAGATAATTCAGAAATCTGAAGTACAAAGGGACTTGGGAGTTCTAGTGCAGGGTTCTCTCAAGGTCAGCTTGCAGGTTGAGGCAGTAGTTAGGAGGGCAATTTCAAT